>NC_041381.1:642142825-642180721 GCF_002162155.2 Triticum dicoccoides
TTCAAAACGTGGAAGTTTTGAAGACAAACAATAGAAATGACCTAATTGATATGCAGCGGAAGATAAACTACAATAAGCTAGCCATAGTCAAGTATGCAATAGTGTTAACGTACGAAGACTAATAGCAGCTAGGTAGTAAGGATCAGGATGGAAGATAGTATGAAGCCAATCAACAATAGTAGTCAAGCAATGAAGTCAAACAGATAAGACAGATAAGCAATGACTTCACGAAGACAAACTCAAAGTAAAGGAGGGAAGGGATAGAACCAGTCACTTGTTGAAGACACATGATTTGTTGGACCAGTTCCAGTTGCTGTGACAACTGTACATCTGGTTAGGGAGGCTGAGATTTAACTCAGAAGACCGCGTCTTCACCTTATTCCCCTTGAGCTTAGGACACACAGTCCTCGCCCAATCACTCTGGTAAGTCTTCAAGGTAGACTTCCCCACCTTCACAGACATAGTTCACCGGCAATCCATAATGACTCTTGGATTCTCAGAACGCGACGCCTAACCGGCTGGAGGATACACAGTCCTCAAGTGTAATAAGTCTTCAGGTCACACAGACAAAAAGACTTCAGTGATGCCTAACACTCTTTGGCTCTGGGTGTTTGGGCTTTGTCCTCGCAAGGATTTATCTCTCAAAGGCTTCGAGGTGGGTTGCTCTCAAAACGACAAAAGCCGTAAACTAACTCTGAGCAGCCACCAATTTATGGTGTAGGGGGTGGGCTATTTATAGCCACAAGGCAACCCGACCTGATATGTCCGAAATGACCCTGGGTCACTAAGGAACTGACACATGTTCCAATGGTCAGATTTCAAACACACACGGCAACTTTACTTGGGCTACAAGCAAAGCTGACTCATCCAGCTCTGGATAAGATTTGCTCTCATTGTCTTCGCTCGAAGACATAGGATTTGGGTTGAGCATCAGTTCAGTCACTCTGACTTTGTTAACTTGGACCCCACTTAATAGTACGGTGGTTCCTATGACTCAACAAAGAAGAAAAGGAAACAACGAAACAACTCAGTCTTCGTGCTCCATAGTCTTCACTCAATGTCTTCTCATGTCAGAGACTTCAGTGTGAATATCTTCACACACCACCATTGTCTTCAATGTCTTCATACATTTTTAGGGTTCATCTTTGGTAGGTAAACCAAATCAATGAGGGACACTACCTGCATTATCCTGCAATTCTCACAAACGCATTAGTCCCTCAACCAACTTTGTCGTCAATACTCCAAAACCAACTAGGGATGGCACTAGATGCACTGACAATCTCCCCCTTTTTGGTGATTGATGACAAACTGGTTGAAGTTTTCAACAGGAAAGAAGTATGTGAAATTGTAAAGGATAGCGTATTGTCTTCATAAGTGGCAAGGGCTCCCCCTGAAAATGTGCATATAAATAATTTGCTTTTGGAATGCAAATGCACATGGCAGGTTGTACTTGTGGAGATCCTCTTCAACTTATGAGGATAATTCATCATGCATGAAATGATATAGCTAAGAGAATGACATGCATAATGAAAAATGGACGTCTGCAGAATGATCTAAGTGTGGAAGTTATCATCGCACGTGGAAACACAAATAAGTAGCAGACGACCATCAAGTTTAAGTGTTACAACTCAAAGAACGAAGTGTATCAAAAGCATGAGTTGTAAGCACTAGGCAAAAATATAAAGCAACCGCCCATATGAACCCGCTTGAAGACTATCAAACTCATACACTTCTCCCGCTTTTGTCAGTAATGACCAAAAAGGTTTGAAGACATAGAGCATCTACTCGTCTTCATGAGGAGTAGTTGAAGCAGCAGGGTTGTCGTTGTCGTTTGGCGGTGCAGACGAACTCGGTGTAGTGTTGATGCGTGCAAAACTAGGGGGTGGTGAAGTAGCATCGTCTTCATCATCGATCACATTGGCATTTACAGTTGCCGTGGAGGAAGAATAGTCAGAGTCTTCAAGAGATGGAGTTCTTCGTAGGACAGCATTCCGTGGAGGAGTGGAGTCAAACTTGAATCTTTCAGTGAAGCCATCATCTTGAAGATCAGCTTCAGCACTGAGCAGGGTCAAACTCTTCCATGATCGCCAACAAGTTTCGTGAGTGACAAATGCATTCTTGGTGGCAAGGTTTCGAATGCGATTTACATCCACTAAGAGGCTTTGCATCTGATGCTTGAGCCAAAAATGATGCTTATCTTGCTTCTGATGCAGGGCCACAAGAAGTTCTCGGTCATTGAGGACCCGAGAGCGCTTCTTTGGCCTTTGAGCAATTGTGCTCTCAGTAGCTTCAGTTGGCGCATGATGAGGCAGATGAGTGTTTCCAGCCATCGGATAGACACGCGTGATAGCTTGGACTCCTTCCATAGGCTGAGTGAAGCTTTGATGTTCAGCATTTTGAAGACAAAGAGGCTTCTTGGCAGGTTCAGGGTATATGGCTTCAACTGACATATCAACCTCTGGTAGGAAGATCACATGATTACGAGCAGATGGTTGATAGTTGACAACAGAGTGTTGCTTGATGAGGCGCATGACCCATGGAGCATAGAACTTCAGTCCGAAAAGGTCAGATCCAGATGCAGCCAGTTGCCTGATGAAGAAATCTTGCACATTGAAGCTGATGCCATTGAGGATGTAAAAGACCAATGTCTTCATGGCTCCTTCAAGTTTTGCAGCTGATGAATGTCCTTTGATCGGCCATAGAGTCCGCCTGATGATATGATATATAGTGTGTGGCAGATACTCAAGGTCATCAACAAAGAACTCCTTTGGATATTCAGCATCACGTGGCAAAGGCTTCATCATGCTCACCATCTGGCTCATATTGGGTTCAGGCTTATGGAAGATGCTCTCCAGTGCATTGCGGTGGTTTTGACAACCAGGTTCATATAGCTCTCCGGGAGTGGATACGCCTGTAAGCTCAATGATGTCAAGAGCTTTGGCTTCATGATGAACATTTCCTGTCATCCACTCGAGAACCCATGTCTTCGTATCTCTATTATAACCGCGAATGTGGAGCGTAGCATAGAATTGAAGCAATAGCTCTTCATTCCAATGTTCTTTGTCTGTCACAAAGCTGAGCAGACCAGCATCACGAAAGCAGTCAAGTGCTTCTTCTAAGCATGGCAGTCCAGCAATGGCTTCAGTGTCGAGGCGCATATGAGGGAAAATGCGCCCTTGATCATACAGAACACAGGAGTAATAGCTTCGCTGCTGATGACTCCAGAAACGATCTGATGATATTCTTGGCTTTGTGTAGGGGTTCTTTGAACTATCAAAGAATGTGTTGTGGCTTTTCAAGCCATTTGCATTGAAGGACCCGACAGATGTGGCAGTACCTGGAAACCTTGGCAGTCTTGGCTTTGGCTTCTGGACCTGAGGCCTATGCTCAATGTCATAGTCAAACTGAGGACCAGAGACAGTAGGCGGAGGGACCAGAACGGGCCATCTTACTGTGATTAGCTCGCCATGGTTGTATGCTTGCTCGATTGTATAGGGCCTTGGTGGCGGAACAAGAGCAGTGGCAGCAACACCGGCTTCGGGCTGCACAACAGAAGCTTCAGGAGCATTGTCAGCATTGACTTCTGGTACAGTGCTTGGGACAGGCTCCACATTAGCTTCAGCCATGACTATGTCATTGGCTTCATTGGTGTTGGTGGTGGCAGCCTCAAGGTTTTCAACCTCCACTTGCTGAGCTGGAGGGTCAGGCACAGACACGTTCACATCATGAACAGCTTCTTCAAGAATGGGGGGAGTAGGGACACGTTCTTCTTGATGTTCGTCATCGGCTGATGCAGCCGGATTGTCTTCAGCAGCTGGTGCTTCAGACTCGGAGACATTCACAGCAGGAGTGGCTTCTGAAAACACTTGACGTGCAACAGGTTGATGGTGCACTTCTCCTTCTGGAACGCTCGGAAGAGGGGCTTGAGGCGTTGGTCCTTTGCGAAGCCTTTGTAGTACAGGCGATGCCTTTGGAGATGGAGTGGGCAGGTCCTCATCCTCTTTAACTTGCACGGATGGTGTGGCTTGTTGTTGTTGGGGAGTACTGGGGGAGTCTTGTTGTTGCGGGCGATCAGCCCATGAAGCATCCTGAGCAATTGGCGTCAGAGGACGACCAATGCTGATACTTTCGCTATTCGTACGAACAGGCGATGATACCACATTGTATTCAATTTGAGGAAGAACTTCATCATCTTCAACAATGTCATGATGACCAATGTCTTCAGCAGAGATGGGATCAACTGCTGGAATCTCTTCAGCTTCAGGAGCCTCTGTGGAAGCAGGCTCATGAATAGTCATTCGAAGTTCTTGGGTTGCAGATGCAGGACGAACCACTGAGATGGGTTCAACAACAAGGGGCCCTGTGGGAGCAGCCCGACTCTTCTTGGTCTTGCGCTTCTTCTTGGAGGGAGCAGCATCAGAGGCTTCTGAGGTTTCCCTTTTTCTGGCTTCAGCCTCTGCAGCCCTCGTTTTCTTCTGTTCTGAAGCGGTTGACGTGACCTTTGGCTTCGAGCCAGTCATGTTGCATGGGAAGACAATACGAGGTTCATCTTGCCTTGAAGGTGCAGGTTGGACAGTCGATTTCTTCTTCTTTGCAGCCATCCTGGGGTCGATGCCAGGACGACCAAGAGCCTTGCACTTTTCAGCCTCATTGTAGGCAAGCACACACTTGTCAGCCAGATTTTTCATGCGCTCTCTAGAGCCTCGAGCTTCTTCACGCTTCTTGTGAAAGGCTTCTTTGAGCTCGTGCAGCATTATCTTGAAGTTCTTGACATCTTGCACGTTGAGCGTGGCCACATGCTTCTTGAACTGAGCCTTTTCATAGTCAATCTTGTGCTTCAGTTCGACGATGCGCTGAGCACTAGCTAGCTCAGAAGCAATGGCGCCATTGAAGGCGACGCTGAGGCCAATTGGAAGTTGCAGATCATCAAAGCTGAGATTTGGTGTATCAAACCACTCATCAATGAAGTTATGGATGATTGCCACGTCAAAGAGAGGAAAGTTGTTGAAGATCTCTGCTTCTTCCTTGCTCTTGATCAGTTGCTCAAGAGCATCATCTGCAAGGTCGTCATCGCTGGACAGATCAATGTGCTCTTCACGCAGAATAGCAGCAGGAGTCAAAGCCAGATCAGTACTCTTGACGATTTCCTTTTTCTTCTCCGTCTTCTTGGAGATGCGTGAAAGATCTTCAGACTGCACACTGGCTTCAGGAGGTGCAGTGGCGAGTGGCTTCACACGAGAAGCTTTTGGAGGTGCAGCTGATGATGAAGCCTTAATCTTCTTTGGCTTCTGCGGCCTTGGAGGAGGAGCTGGGGCTTCATCAGAATCAGCATCATTGTCAGAATGATCCACTTTGGCACCTTGTACCAAGATGTAAGAGATGAGTCCATCAAGGTTTGCAAAGGGGCCAATTCTATTTTCTTCAGCTTCACGTGTGCCATCATCACGGGGAGCAGAGGGACCAGGATTGAAGTCTAATCCCCATGACTTCTTGTTTTCCTTTGCCGAAGCCTTAGCATACTGGAAGTTGCGCTTGAAGAGATTGTCGTCACGACACCAGAGCAATGATGATGGGTCGGCTTCTTCAGGCTGTGGTCCACGGACCATGCAAGGATAGAATTCTTGTGCAATGGCTTCAACTTTGTTCTTGGGGGGAAGGCCTCGATAGAGAATATCACCCCAAGGGCTCTTGATAGCATTCTTCTCAGTGTACTCCTGGGTCACGAATTTGTACTTGAACCATTGTTCAGCCCAATAGCGTCGAATCCATTGGATTCATGTCTTGCGCTGATTATAATCCTCTTCAGGATCTGTTTTGTAGATTTCTGCAAGATCATCAGGCAGATCCTTTGATGTCCCCCCTCGACGCTGTCTGCCACCCTTCCTTACAGATTTCTCTGTAGCCATGAACTTCAAACTGAATGGTTTCAATATGTTCAAAGGCTTCAAAGGCTTTCGCTTGCTGGTCAGACAGGAACTGGCTTCGGGAGATTCAATGTGTTGCTGTAAGAACTCTGCAAACGAATGCAGACTATGAGAACCTAGGGATTCTCCCACGGACATGTACCTGTGACAGCATTAGAGATGCGAGGGAAGGGGAAGAGGTCATATGCATTCTTAGAAGAGTTTAAAGATAAATCAGTTTGAAGACATTGACCTCATGTTGCGAAGACATTCACTTATATGTTGAGAGTCGGTTCCAGATTTGTACGAATCCATGAATAAGTACAAGTGAGGAATCTAACTAGATATGAAGCTTAAGTGAATATACTAGGCAGTATGAGATGCAGACAGAGTAGATCTAACTTTGTATAGACAGAAACCAATTTTGGTAAATTGGATGAATCATTGAGGATCAAAAATCTGGTAAAAATAGAGTTATATTTACCACACGAAGAACTGCTAGATGGGATGAATAGGAGACTGAGCAGTTCAATCCACTGTGCTCTAACTTGGCGATGGAGGACACCTACGGCGGCGGCGGAGAGGACGATGCCCGCGGCCGGCGTGAGGACGGCGTCGGAGAAGTCGCGATAGCTAAGCGCTTCGTCGCCGGTGTCATCGAGAGCTAGCGGTGGCGCTAGGGTTTTGACGAGGTGGAGAGGTGGAAGAAGGTTTTCTTGACCGCAGGGGGCACGTATTGATAAGTAGGTGTGCGGCACATCGCAATTACGCAGGTGCCCCTATCTGTTCACATCCGTGGGACACGTGGCAAGCATGCAACATATTCAGAGTTGTCCCACGTTCCCACGCCCGCCAAGTTTGTCGGATGGTTGTTCCGGCTTCTCTGGATATCGATAATAAAGATGAGTCATTTAAAGAGGACTTGATGTTTGTCTCTGTGTCTTCTGCTGACAAGGATGCAGAGAAGACATTCGACAGTTTCAATAGAATGCATATGATTTGGACAGATAGAGTTTGAGATAGTAAGCATAGAGAGATTAGGGTCCGATCACATTCACTTAGTTCAAAAGATTCAACAATGAAGACATAGCTATAAGTGAATGCTGTAGAGGACAGAATACTGGTATATATATATATGAGAAAGCAATCAACACAACATAGTGAAGTAAATCATGAAGATAGATAAGTTGAAAGTTGAAGACAAATCAATATGCGAAGATATTCAACAATAACGCCATGAGTGAAACACTTCAAACCAAGAAATTTGGTGGTGGCGTTACCCACCGTATAGGAAGTATTAGACCCAGACACGGCGCACAATTATCGTGGCGCTCCGAAGTCAAATTCCACGTTAATGTATTCACACTCAGAATGTAAGTCTTCATTGATCGAAGATATACTTTACTTCGTGTGTTGCACATCTAAGTCATCAACATGCATAAGTGTTAGGATGTGTGCCTGATCACAGGACATTTGAGAATTCCAAGATATTTAGCTCACACCGTAACTTGCAAAACCTTTTCTCATCCAAGGGCTTTGTGAAGATATCTGCCAGTTGCTCTTCAGTGTTGACGTGAATGATGTCAATATCTTTCTTCATAACATGATCTCGGAGAAAATGATGACGCATTTCAATGTGTTTTGTCTTCGAGTGCTGGACTGGATTGTTGGCAATCTTGATGGCGCTTTCTTTGTCGCAGAAGAGAGGGACTTGCTTCAGATTGATGCCATAGTCCTTGAGAGTTTGCTTCATCCACAGAAGCTGAGCACAACAAGATCCAGCAGCAATGTATTCAGATTCAGCAGCTGAGAGTGATACACAGTTTTGCTTCTTTGAAGACCAACAGACAAGTGATCGTCCCGGAAAGTGACATGTTCCTGATGTTGACTTGCGATCCACCTTGTCACCAGCATAATCAACATCCGAGAATCCAACTAGATCAAATCTTGAGCCCTTTGGATACCATAATCCGAGTGTTTGGGTGTAAGCCAAATATCTAAGAATTCGCTTCACAGCTAAGTGATGCGATTCCTTTGGTGCCGCTTGGAATCGAGCACACATGCAACACTAAGCATAACATCTGTCCTAGATGCACATAGGTAAAGTAAAGAACCAATCATGGAGCGGTATACCTTTTGATCGAACTCTTTACCATTGTCGTCGGGACCAAGATGATGTTTGGCTGGCATTGGCGTCGTGTAACCTTTGCAATCTTGCATGCCGAACTTCTTCAAACATTCTTTGAGATATTTTTCTTGAGAAATGAAGATGCCATTTCTTTGCTGACGAATTTGAAGACCAAGGAAGAACTTCAGCTCACCCATCATGGACATCTGATATTGCTCTTGCATCATGTATCCAAACTCATCACTATACTTCTGGTTGGTGCAGCCGAAGATTATGTCATCCACATATATTTGGCATACAAACAGTTCACCATCATATGTCTTCGTGAAGAGTGTGGGATCGAGGGATCCTGGTTTGAATCCTTTGCTCTTCAGGAAGTCTTTGATTGTATCATACCAAGCACAAGGAGCTTGTTTGAGGCCATACAGTGCTTTGTTTAGTTTGTACACCATATCAGGATGTTTTGGATCTTCAAAGCCAGGTGGTTGAGCAACATACACTTCTTCTTCAATATTTCCATTGAGGAAAGCACTTTTCACATCCATTTGATATAGCAAGATGTTGTGGTGATTAGCATAGGCTAGCAGTATGCGAATAGCGTCAAGCCTAGCCACAGGAGCAAATGTTTCATCGAAGTCAATTCCTTCAACTTGAGTATATCCTTGTGCCACTAGATGTGCTTTGTTTCTGACGACTTGACCATGCTCATCTTGCTTGTTCCGATATATCCATTTAGTGCCAATAATGTTATGCTTGCGAGGGTCAGGGCGCTTGAAAAGTTCCCAAACATTATTCAGCTTGAACTGTTGAAGTTCTTCTTGCATGGCTTGAATCCATTCAGGTTCCATAAAGGCTTCAGCAACTTTCTTGGGTTCAGATATTGATACAAATGAAAAATGCCCACATAAATTTGCTAACTATGTTGCCCTTGAGCGAGTAAGTGGACCAGGTGCATTGATGCTATCAATTATCTTCTCAATTTATACTTCATTTGCAACACGAGGATGAACTGGACGAAGACCTTGCTCATGCTGATCATTGTCATCATTGGAAGGATTGTCTTTGGTCTGAGCATTGTCTTCAGGTTGGTTTGGTGCAGAAATGATATGTTCCTCTTCAGGCTGTGCTTCAGAGGGCATGATTTCACCAGTTCCCATCAGCTTGATAGATTCACTGGAAGGAGCTTCATCTAATGTGCTTGGCAGGAGTTCTCGTTGTGAACCATTGGTTTCATCAAATCGCACGTCCACAGTTTCAACGATTTTGTAGTGAAAGAAGTTGAAGACTCTGTAAGAGTGTGAACCCTTTCCATAACCGAGCATGAAGCCTTCATGAGCTTTGGGTTCAAATTTTGACTTGTGATGGGGATCCTTGATCCAGCATCTAGCACCAAAAACTCTGAAGTAGCTGACATTTGGCTTCTTGCCAGTAAGGAGCTCATAGGATGTTTTTCCCAGAAGCTTGTGGATGTAAACACGGTTGATGATGTGACATGCAGTATCAATAGCTTTAGGCCAGAACTTTCTTAGTGTCTTGTACTCGTCGAGCATTGTTCGACCGAACTCAATGAGGGTTCTGTTCTTGCGCTCAACAATGCCATTTTGCTGAGGTGTGTATGGAGCAGAAAATTCATGAGTGATTCCCATTGTATCCAGATAAAGATCAAGCCCGGTGTTCTTGAATTTAGTACCGTTATCACTTCTGATATGCTTGATCTTGACGCCATAATTGTTCATTTCTCAATTGGCGAATCGTCTGAAGACATCTTGTACTTCAGTCTTGTAGAGAATTATGTGCACCCATGTATATCTTGAGTAGTCATCAACAATGACGAAGCCATAGAGACACGTTGTTGTTGTGAGGGTGGAGTAGTGAGTAGGGCCAAATAAGTCCATGTGCAATAGCTCGAAGGGTTGAGATGTTGTCATGATTGTCTTCGAGGGGTGCTTGGCCCTAGTCATCTTCCCAGCTTCGCAAGTACCACACAAATGATCTTTCTTGAACTTGACACCTTCGATGCCTATGACATGCTTCTTCTTGACGAGAGTGTGTAAGTTCCTCATGCCAGCATGTCCCAGCCTTCGATGCCAGAGCCAGCATTCTGAAGCTTTTGCAAGAAGACATATGGCAAGCTGTGGACCTGCTGAGAAATCTACCATGTATAGATCACCTTTCCTATACCCTTCAAAGACTAGAGACTTGTCAGATTCCATTAGTACAAGGCAACAATATTTTCTGAATATCACAATCATGTTTAAGTCACAAAGCATTGAGACAGACATTAAGTTGAATCCAAGGGATTCAACAAGCATCACTTTATCCATGTGTTGATCCTTTGAGATTGCAACTCTACCTAGACCCAATACCTTGCCTTTACCAGTGTCAGCAAATGTGATTTGACTCTTGTGGGATGGACGTAAGGTTGAGTCCATGAGAAGACTTCGATCACCAGTCATATGATTAGTGCATCCGTTGTCCATAATCCATTCTGAAGCACGAGGTGTCATACCCTACAGTGCAGTTAGGAGGATAGGCTTCACAAGGTATGTTGTGAAGCATAAGCATTTGACGCACACTTGGATTATCACAGCTTAGATGAAAGTTAGCACACAGTATGACAGGTAAGCGATTCATATGTGGAATACATAGTAAGTCATTTTATCATGCGTCCCTTTGTGTTTTAGGTCCCCAGCAATAATATCGGACGCCTTTGATTGCTGGCTGGAGACCATATTCTGCAAAAGAGAGTTAGTTCTTCTTCACCACCCACATCTTTAGGGGTGGCTTAGAAGCAACGAGTCTAAGTGCAGCATCTGAGAATTTCGGCTTTGGAGCCCTAGCAAATAGCCTTGCAGGAGATGAATGATACTCATATGAATAAGCAGAAAAGTTCTTAGTCCTATGAACATGGCGGTTTGAAGACACGCGCACATATTCGTAAGTTTGAGTATGATTTCCCTGCAAAACATCATTGGCATTAGGGTGACTCAGGTGAGTCCTGTTTCCGTATGAAGCCGTTGGACCATGTGACGCCTTTGGTCTGGGGTTTGTCTTCTTCCCTGGTGGTGTCATGACAACATTCACAGGAAGATTCTCAAGACAGCTTTTGGGAACCCAGATCTTCTTCATTGGCGGTCCATTCCTGCAGTTAGTACCAATATACCTGGCAAACACTTCACCATTCTGATTTTTGAATAGTTTATAGTTTGCATCAAAGGATTCATCAATGATAATAGGATTAGCACAGGTAAAGCCAGATAAAGTGGATGGATCCACTGAAGGTTCCATTGCAGCAACCCATGTGGTTTTGGGATACTGCTCAGGCTTCCAGTAGGAACCATCATCATTCATTTTCCTCTCGAACCCAACACCCTCTTTCCTAGGGTTTTGGTTCAGAATCTGCTTTTTGAGGACATCACAAAGTGTCTGATGCCCTTTCAGACTTTTGTACATCCCTGTTTCAAGCAATGTCTTCAACCTAGCATTTTCATCAGCAATAGTAGTGGTATCCTCAGCAGAGGGGTTAGTTACCACATTAGTAGTTGAAGATAGAGCAACAGTAGCAGCAATGGAACATTCAGCAACAGAGGCAGCGTTATCACGCTCAATGCATTTTAGACATGGTGGTTCAAATCCTTCCTGAGCGGAACTGATCTGTTGAGTGCGAAATGACTCATTCTCTTTTTGAAGATCTTCATGAGTCGCTTTCAATTTCTCAAGCTCTTGCTTCCTTTGAAGATAATGATAGGAGAGCTTTCCATAAGTGGTTGAGAGCGTCTCATGAAGACTTTCAAGTTCTTGATACTTAGCATGAAGATTTTTTATGTCTTCAACTAAGGATTGCGAACGTGTCATTTCCGCGTCCAACAGGTCATCGCTCTTGTCTAACAGTTTTTGAGTATGTTCCATAGCCCTTTGTTGTTCAGTAGCAATTTTAGCAAGTGTTTTGTAGCTGGGTTTAGATTCACAATCAGAGTCATCTTCACTTGATGTTTGAAAGTAAGCATCGCGTGATTTTACCTTGGCACCGCGTGCCATGAAGCAGTAGGTGGGAGCAGGATCGTCCTTGTCATCATTAGCGTTGGTGTGGGAGTCATTGTCTTCAGTGTTGAAGATGGACTTGGCAACGTAGGCTGTGGCTAGAGCCAGACTTGCAACGCCAGAGTCGGACTCAGCTTCAGATTCCACCTCCGCCTCCTCAGAAGCAGATTCCTCCTCTGAATCCATTTCCTTGCCAACAAAAGCACGAGCCTTGCTAGATGAGTTCTTCTTATGAGATGAAGACTTTGATGAGGACTTGGAAGAAGACTTTGATGATTTCTTCTTCTTCTTGTCATCAGAGTCATATTCCTTGCTCTTCTTCTTCTTCTTCTTCTTCTTCTTCTTCTCATTTTCCCACTGAGACACTCAGAGATGTAGTGCCCAGGCTTCTTACACTTGTGACATGTTCTCTTCTTGTTGTCTTGAGTGGAAGCTTCATCATTTCTTGAACTGGATCGTGAAGACTTTCTGAAGCCCTTCTTCTTGGTGAATTTCTGGAACTTCTTCACAAGCATAGCAAGTTCCCTTCCAATGTCTTCAGGATCATCAAAACCGTAGTCAGATTCTTCTTTGTCAGATGAGGAAACAACTTTTGCCTTCAAAGCACGAGTTCGGCCATAGTTGGGGCCATAGATATCTCTTTTCTCAGAAAGCTGGAACTCATGTGTGTTGAGCCTCTCAAGTATATCAGACGGATCGAGAGTCTTGAAGTCAGGACGTTCTTGTATCATGAGGGCAAGGGTGTCAAAGGAGCTGTCAAGAGATCTCAGCAGCGTCTTGACGATTTCATGCTTAGTGATCTCAGTGGCGCCGAGAGCCTGAAGCTCATTTGTGATGTCGCTGAGGCGATCAAACGTGAGCTGGACATTTTCATTGTCGTTTCTCTTGAAGCGGTTGAAGAGATTGTGAAGAACACTGATCCTCTGGTCTCTCTGTGTAGAGACGCCTTCATTGACCTTGGATAGCCAGTCCCAGACTAGCTTTGACGTTTTGAGAGCACTCACACGGCCATATTGTCCTTTGGTCAGATGACCACAGATGATGTTCTTTGCAGTCGAGTCCAGTTGAATGAACTTCTTGACATCAGCAGGGGTGACACCTTCACCAGTTTTTGGAACGCCGTTCTTGACGACATACCAGAGGTCGACATCAATGGCTTCAAGATGCATGCGCATCTTATTCTTCCAGTAGGGATATTCAGTTCCATCGAACACGGGGCAAGCAGCGGAGACTTTGATTATCCCTGCAGTCGACATAGCTAAACTCCAGGTGGTTAAACCGAATCACACAGAACAAGGGAGTACCTCGCTCTGATACCAATTGAAAGTGCTAGTTATCGACTAGAGGGGGGGTGAATAGGTAATTTTTATCAAAGTCTTCAAAACGTGGAAGTTTTGAAGACAAACAATGGAAATGACCTAATTGATATGCAGCGGAAGATAAACTACAACAAGCTAGCCATAGTCAAGTATGCAATAGTGTTAACGTACGAAGACTAATAGCAGCTAGGTAGTAAGGATCAGGATGGAAGATAGTATGAAGCCAATCAACAATAGTAGTCAAGCAATGAAGTCAAATAGATAAGACAGATAAGCAATGACTTCACGAAGACAAACTCAAAGTAAAGGAGGGAAGGGATAGAACTAGTCACTTGTTGAAGACACAGGATTTGTTGGACCAGTTCCAGTTGCTGTGACAACTGTACGTCTGGTTAGGGAGGCTGAGATTCAACTTAGAAGACCGCGTCTTCACCTTATTCCCCTTGAGCTAAGCACACACAGTCCTCGCCCAATCACTCTGGTAAGTCTTCAAGGTAGACTTCCGAACCTTCACAGACTTCGTTCACCGGCAATCCACAATGACTCTTGGATGCTCAGAACACGACGCCTAACCGGCTAGAGGATACACAATCCTCAAGTGTGATAAGTCTTCAGGTCACACAGACAGAAAGACTTCAGTGATGCCTAACACTCTTTGGCTCTGGGTGTTTGGGCTTTGTCCTCGCAAGGATTTCTCTCTAAAAGGCTTCGAGGTGGGTTGCTCTCAAAACGACAAAAGCCGTAAACTAACTCTGAGCAGCCACCAATTTATGGTGTAGGGGCTGGGCTATTTATAGCCACAAGGCAACCCGACCTGATATGTCCGAAATGACCCTGGGTCACTAAGGAATTGACACGTGTTCCAACGGTCAGATTTCAAACACACATGACAACTTTACTTGGGCTACAAGCAAAGCTGACTCATCCAGCTCTGGATAAGATTTGCTCTCATTGTCTTTGCTCGAAGACATAGGATTTGGGTTGAGCATCACTTCAATCACTCTGACTTTGTTCACTTGGACCCCACTTAACAGTACGGTGGTTCCTATGACTCAACAAAGAAGAAAAGGAAACAACGAAACAACTCAGTCTTCGCGCTCCATAGCCTTCACTCAATGTCTTCTCATGTCATAGACTTCAGTGTGAATATCTTCACACACCACCATTGTCTTCAATGTCTTCATACATTTTTAGGGGTTATCTCCGGTAGGTAAACCGAATCAATGAGGGACACTAACTGCGTTATCCTGCAATTCTCACAAACGCATTAGTCCCTCAACCAACTTTGTCGTCAATACTCCAAAACCAACTAGGGGTGGCACTAGATGCACTTACAACCAGCCCACCAGGGGCTAGTTCCCTTCCCCACTTCAGCCCATGGGGCCTTCCGGGATAGGTTGCCCCACCCAATGGACCCCCAGGACCCTTCCGGTGGTCCCGGTACAATACCGGTGACCCCCGAAACTTTCCCGATGGCCGAAACTGGACTTCCTATATACAATTCTTTACCTCCGGACCATTCCGGAACTCCTCGTGACGTTCGGGATCTCATCCGGGACTCCGAACAACTTTGGGTTACCGCATACTAATATCTCTACAACCCTAGGGTCACCGAACCTTAAGTGTGTAGACCCTACGGGTTCGAGAGACATGCAGACATGACCGAGACGACTCTCCGGTCAATAACCAATAGCAGGATCTGGATACCCATGTTGGCTCCCACATTCTCCTCGATGATCTCATCGGATGAACCACGATGTCGAGGATTCAAGTAATCCCCTAGACAATTCCCTTTGTCAATCGGTATGCTACTTGCCCGAGATTCGATCGTCAGTATCCCAATACCTCGTTAAATCTCGTTACCCGCAAGTCACTTTACTCGTACCGTAATGCATGATCCCGTGACGAAACACTTGGTCACATTGAGCTCATTATGATGATGCATTACCGAGTGGGCCCAGAGATACCTCTCCGTCATACTGAGTGACAAATCCCAGTCTCGATCCGTGTCAACCCAACAGATATTTTCGGGGATACCCGTAGTATACCTTTATAGTCACCCAGTTACGTTGTGACGTTTGGTACACCCAAAGCACTCCTACAGTATCTGGGAGTTACACAATCTCATGGTCTAAGGAAATGATACTTGACATTCAAGAAGCTCTAGCAAACGAACCACACGATCTTGTGCTATGCTTAGGATTAGGTCCTATCCATCACATCATTCTCCTAATGATGTGATCCCGTTATCAACGACATCCAATGTCCATAGTCAGGAAACCATGACTATCAGTTGATCAATGAGCTAGTCAACTAGAGGCTTACTAGGGACATGTTGTGGTCTATGTATTCACACATGTATTACGATTTCCGGATAACACAATTATAGCATGAATAATAGACAATTACCATGAACAAGGAAATATAATAATAATCCTTTTATTATTGCCTCTAGGGCATATTTCCAACAGTCTCCCACTTGCACTAGAGTCAATAATGTAGTTACATTGTGATGAATCGAACACCCATAGAGTTCTGGTGTTGATCATGTTTTGCTCGCGGAAGAGGTTTAGTTAACGGATCTGCAACATTCAGATCCGTATGCACTTTGCAAATATCTATGTCTCCATCTTGAACATTTTCACGAATGGAGTTGAAGTGACGCTTGAGGTGCCTGGTCTTCTTGTGAAACCTGTGCTCGTTGGCAAGGGCAATAGCTCCAGTGTTGTCACAGAAGAGAGTGATCGGCCCCGACGCATTGGGTATGACTCCAAGGTCGGTGATGAACTCCTTCATCCAGATTGCTTCATGCGCTGCCTCCGAGGCTGCCATGTACTCCGCTTCACATGTAGATCCCGCCATGACGCTCTGCTTGCAACTGCACCAGCTTACTGCCCCACCATTCAAAATATACACGTATCCGGTTTGTGACTTAGAGTCATCCAGATCTGTGTCGAAGCTAGCGTCGACGTAACCCTTTACGACGAGCTCTTCGTCACCTCCATAAACGAGAAACATGTCCTTTGTCCTTTTCAGGTACTTCAGGATATTCTTGACCATTGTCCAGTGTTCCATGCTGGGATTACTTTGGTACCTTCCTACCAAACTTACGGCAAGGTTTATATCAGGTCTGGTACACAGCATGGCATACATGATAGACCCTATGGCTGAGGCATAGGGGACGACACTCATCTTTTCTCTATCTTCTGCCGTGGTCGGACATTGAGCCGAGCTCAATTTCACACCTTGCAACACAGGCAAGAACCCCTTCTTGGACTGATCCATATTGAACTTCTTCAATATCTTATCAAGGTATGTGCTTTGTGAAAGACCTATGAGGCGTCTCGATCTATATCTATAGATCTTGATGCCTAATATGTAAGCAGCTTCACCAAGGTCCTTCATTGAAAAACGATTATTCAAGTAGGCCTTAATGCTGTCCAAAAGTTCTATATCATTTCCCATCAAAAGTATGTCATCCACATATAATATGAGAAATGCTACAGAGCTCCCACTCACTTTCTTGTAAACGCAGGCTTCTCCATAAGTCTGCATAAACCCAAACGCTTTGATCATCTCATCAAAGCAAATGTTCCAACTCTGAGATGCTTGCACCAGCCCATAAATGGATCGCTGGAGCTTGCATACCTTGTTAGCATTCTCAGGATCGACAAAACCTTCCGGCTGCATCATATACAGTTCTTCCTTAAGATAGCCGTTAAGGAATGTTGTTTTGACGTCCATTTGCCATATCTCATAATCATAGTATGCAGCAATTGCTAACATGATTCGGACAGACTTCAGCTTCGCTACGGGAGAGAAAGTCTCATCGTAGTCAACCCCTTGAATTTTTCAATAACCCTTAGTGACAAGTCGAGCTTTATAAATGGTAACATTACCATCTGCGTCCGTCTTCTTCTTAAAGATCCATTTATTTTCTATCGCTCGCCGATCATCGGGCAAGTCTGTCAAAGTCCATACATTGTTTTCATACATGGATAGTATCTCGGATTGCATGGCTTCAAGCCATTTGTTGGTATCTAGGCCTGCCATCGCTTCTTCATAGTTCGAAGGTTCACCGTTGTCTAACAACATGATTTCCAAGACAGGGTTGCCATACCACTCTGGTGTGGAACATGTCCTTGTGGACCTACGAAGTTCAGTAGCAACTTGATTCAAAGTACCTTGATCATCATCATTAATTTCCTCTCCAGTCGGTGTAGGCACCACAGGAACATCTTCCTGAGCTGCACTAATTTCCGGTTCAAGAGGTAGTACTTCATCGAGTTCTACTTTCCTCCCACTTACTTCTTTCGAGAGAAACTCTTTCTCCAGAAAGGACCCATTCTTGGCAACAAAGATCTTGCCTTCGGATCTAAGGTAGAAGGTATACCCAATGGTTTCCTTAGGGTATCCTATGAAGACGCATTTTTCCGACTTGGGTTCGAGCTTTTCAGGTTGAAGTTTCTTGACATAAGCATCGCATCCCCAAACTTTTAGAAATGACAGCTTAGGTTTCTTCCCAAACCATAATTCATACGGTGTCGTCTCAACGGATTTAGACGGTGCCCTATTTAAAGTGAATGTAGCTGTCTCTAGAGCGTATCCCCAAAATGATAGCGGTAAATCGGTGAGTGACATCATAGATCGCACCATATCCAATAGAGTGCGATTACGACGCTCGGACACACTGTTACGCTGAGGTGTTCCAGGCGGCGTGAGTTGTGAAACGATTCCACATTTCCTTAAGTGCGTACCAAATTCGTGACTTAAATATTCTCCTCCACGATCTGATCGTAAGAACTTTATTTTTCGGTCACGTTGATTCTCTACCTCATTCTGAAATTCCTTCAACTTTTCAAAGGTCTCAGACTTGTGTTTCATCAAGTAGACATACCCATATCTACTTAAGTCATCAGTGAGAGTGAGAACATAACGATAGCCTCCACGAGCCTCAACGCTCATTGGACCGCACACATCAGTATGTATGATTTCCAATAAGTTGGTTGCTCGCTCCATTGTTCCGGAGAATGGAGTCTTGGTCATTTTGCCCATGAGGCATGGTTCACATGTGTCAAATGATTCATAATCGAGAGACTCTAAAAGTCCATCAGCATGGAGCTTCTTCATGCACTTGACACCAATGTGACCAAGGCGGCAGTGCCACAAGTATGTGGGACTATCGTTATCAACCTTACATCTTTTGGTATTCACACTATGAATATGTGTAACATCACATTCGAGATTCATCAAGAATAAACCATTGACCAGCGGGGCATGACCATCTCTCTCATATAAATAGAATGACCATTATTCTCGGATTTAAATGAGTAGCCATCTCGTATTAAACGAGATCCAGATACAATGTTCATGCTCAAAGGTGGCACTAAATAACAATTATTGAGGTTTAAAACTAATCGCATAGGTAAATGTAGAGGTAGCATGCCGACGACGATCACATCGACCTTGGAACCATTCCCGACGCGCATCGTCACCTCATCCTTCACCAGTCTCTGCTTATTTCGCAGCTCCTGCTTTGAGTTACAAATATGAGCAACCGCACCGGTATCAAATACCCAGGAGCTACTACGAGTACTGGTAAGGTACACATAAATTACATGTATATCACATGTACCTTTAGTGTTGCTGGCCTTCTTGTCCGCTAAGTATTTCGGCAGTTCCGCTTCTAGTGTCCCTTTCCCTTGCAATAAACGCACTCAGTCTCAGGTTTGGGTCCATTCTTTGGCTTCTTCCCGACAACTGGTTTACCGGGCGTGGCAACTCCCTTGCCGTCCTTCTTGAAGTTCTTCTTACCCTTGCCTTTCTTGAAACTAGTGGTTTTATTGACCATCAACACTTGATGTTCCTTTTTGATTTCCACCTCCGCTGATTTCAGCATTGAAAATACTTCAGGAATAGTTTTCACCATCCCCTGCATATTGCAGTTCATCACAAAGCTCTTGTAGCTAGGTGGGAGCGACTGAAGGATTCTATCAATGACCGCCTCGTTCGGGAGGTTAATGTCCAGCTGGGACAAGCGGTTGTGCAACCCAGACATTTTGAGTATGTGCTCATTGACAGAACTATTTTCCTCCATCTTACAACTATAGAACTTGTCAGAGACTTCATATCTCTCGACCCGGGCATGAGCTTGGAAAACCATTTTCAGCTCCTCGAACATCTCATATGCTCCGTGTTGCTCAAAACGCTTTTGGAGCCCCGGTTCTAAGCTGTAAAGCATGCCGCACTGAATGAGGGAGTAATCATCAGCATGTGGCTGCCAAGCGTTCATAACGTCTTGGTTCTCTCGGATGGGTGCTTCACCTAGCGGTCCTTCTAGGACATATGCTTTCTTGGCAGCTATGAGGATGATCCTCAGGTTCTGGACCAAGTCCGAATAGTTGCTGCCATCATCTTTCAGCTAGGTTTTCTCTAGGAACGCGTTGAAGTTGAGGTTGACATGAGCGTTGGCCATTTGATCTACAAGACATTTTTGCAAAGGTTTTTAGACTAAGTTCATGATAATTAAGTTCATCTAATCAAATTATTTAATGAACTCCCACTCAGATTAGACATCCCTCTAGTCATCTAAGTGATACATGATCCGAGTCAACTAGGCCGTGTCCGATCATCATGTGAGACGGACTAGTCATCATCGGTGAACATCTCCATGTTGATCGTATCTTCCATACGACTCATGTTCGACCTTTCGGTCTCTTGTGTTCCGAGGCCATGTCTGTACATGCTAGGCTCGTCAAGTTAACCTAAGTGTTTTGCATGTGTAAATCTGTCTTACACCCGTTGTATGTGGACGTTGGAATCTATCACACCCGATCATCATGTGGTGCTTCGAAACAACGAACTTTCACAACGGTGCATAGTTAGGGGGAACACTTTCTTGAAATTATTATGAGGGATCATCTTATTTACTACCGTCATTCTAAGCAAATAAGATGCAAAAACATGATAACATCACATGCAATCAAATAGTGACATGATATGGCCAATATCATATAGCTCCTTTGATCTCCATCTTCGGGGCGCCATGACCATCTTCGTCACTGGCATGACACCATGATCTCCATCATCGTGTCTCCATGAAGTTGCTCGCCAACTATTACTTCTACTACTATGGCTAACGGTTTAGCAATAAAGTAAAGTAATTACATGGCGTTTAATCATTGACACGCAGGTCATACAATAATTAAGACAAGTCCTATGGCTCCCGCCGGTTGTCATACTCACTGACATGCAAGTCGTGATTCCTATTACAAGAACATGATCTCATACATCACATATATATCATTCATCACAACTTTTGGCCATATCACCTCACAAGGCATATGCTGCAAAAACAAGTTAGACGTCCTCTAATTGTTGTTGCATTTTTTTACGTGGCTGCAATAGGGTTCTAGCAAGAACGTTTCTTACCTACGTGAAAGCCACAACGTGATATGACAATTTCTATTTACCCTTCATAAGGACCCTTTTCATCGAATCTGATCCGACTAAAGTGGGAGAGACAGACACCCGCTAGCCACCTTATGCAACTAGTGCATGTCAGTCGGTGGAACCTGTCTCACGTAAGCGTACGTGTAAGGTCGGTCCGAGCCGCTTCATCCCACGATGCCGCCGAAACAAGATAAGACTAGTAGTGGCAAGAAAATTGACAACATCTACGCCCACAACAAATTTTTGTTCTACTCGTGCAAAGAAACTACGCATAGACCTAGCTCATGATGCCACTGTTGGGGAACGTTGCAGAAAATAAAATTTTTCTACGCTTCACCAAGATCAATCTATGGAGTCATCTAGCAACGAGAGAGAGGAGTGCATCTACATGCCCTTGTAGATTGCGAGCGGAAGCGTTCAAGAGAACGGAGTTGAGGGAGTCGTACTCGTCGTGATCCGAATCACCGGAGATCCTACTGCCGAACGGACGGCACCTCCGTGTTCAGCACATGTACGGTTGGAAAGACGTCTCCTCCTTCTTGATCCAGCAAGGGGAGGGAGAGGTTGATGGAGATCCAGCAGCACAACGGCATGGTGGTGGAAGTAGCGGTGATCTCAGCAGGGCTTCGCCAAGCTCAGCGAGAGGGAGAGGTGGTGCGGAGGGAGAGGGAGGCGCCAGGAGCAGGGGTGCGCAGCCCTCCCTCCCCTCCTCTTTATATAGGGGCCCTGGGGGGTGGGCGCCGTCCCCCTAGAGATTGGATCTCAAGGGGGGGGGCGGCCAAGGGGGTGGCTTGCCCCCCAAGCCAAGTGGGGCGCCCCCACCCCTAGGGTTTCCAACCCTAGGCGCAGGGGGAGGCACAAGGGGGGCGCACCAGCCCACCAGGGGCTGGTTCCCTTCCCCACTTCAGCCCATGGGGCCCCCCGGGATAGGTGGCCCCACCCAGTGGACCCCCGGGACCCTTCCGGTGGTCCCGGTACAATACCGCTGACCCCCGAAACTTTCCCGATGGCCGAAACTGGACTTCCTATATACAATTATTTACCTCCGGACCATTCCGGAACTCCTTGTGACGTCCAGGATCTCATCCGGGACTCCGAACAACTTTCAGGTTACCGCATACTAATATCTCTACAACCCTAGCGTCACCGAACCTTAAGTGTGTAGACCCTACGGGTTCAGGAGACATGTAGACATGACCGAGACGACTCTCCAATCAATAACCAACAGCGGGATCTGGATACCCATGTTGTCTCCCACATGCTCCTCGATGATCAAATCGGATGAACCACGATGTCGAGGATTCAAGTAATCCTGTATATAATTCCCTTTGTCAATCGGTATGCTACTTGCCCGAGATTCGATCGTCGGTATCCCAATACCTCATTCAATCTTATTACCGGCAAGTCACTTTACTCGTATCGTAATGCATGATCCCGTGACCAAACACTTGGTAACATTGAGCTCATTATGATGATGCATTACCGAGTGGGCCCAGAGATACCTCTCCGTCATACGGAGTGACAAATCCCAGTCTCGATCCGTGTCAACCCAACAGATACTTTCGGGGATACTCGTAGTATACCTTTATAGTCACCCAGTTACGTTGTGATGTTTGGTACACCCAAAGCACTCCTACGGTATCCGGGAGTTACACGATCTCATGGTCTAAGGAAATGATACTTGACATTGAAGAAGCTCTAGCAAATGAACTACATGATCTTGTGCTATGCTTAGGATTGGGTCTTGTCCATCACATCATTCTCCTAATGATGTGATCCCGTTATCAACGACATCCAATGTCCATAGTCAGGAAACCATGACTATCAGTTGATCAACGAGCTAGTCAACTAGAGGCTTACTAGGGACATGTTGTGGTCTATCTATTCACACATGTATTACGATTTCCGGATAACACAATTATAGCATGAATAATAGACAATTATCATGAACAAGGAAATATAATAATAATCCTTTTATTATTGCCTCTAGGGCATATAATCTACTCCGTAGTCAAGTTCCCATATGTCCACTATGTAACCATAATATGTGTCCTTTCCCCTCTCGGTGGCTGCATCAAAGCGGACACCGCTGTTTTGGTTGGTGCTCTTTTGATCTTGGGCGATCGTGTAAAATGTATTCCCATTTATCTCGTATCCTTTCCAAATCATTACAGTCGAAGATGGTCCCCTGGACAACGAGTACAGCTCCTCACAAACAGTGTTGTCACCTCTGAGACGTGTTTCCAACCAACTGCTGAAAGTCTTGATGTGTTTGCATGTAGTCCAGTCGTCGCACTGCTCCGGGTGTTTGGAGCGCAGACTGTTCTTGTGTTCATCGACATAAGGGGTCACCAAGGTAGAGTTTTGTAGAACTGTGTAGTGTGCTTGAGACCAAGAATATCCGTCCCTGCATATTATTGTCTCCTCTCCAAGCGTGCCTTTTCCAGTCAGTCTCCCCTCATACCGCGATTTAGGGAGACCTATCTTCTTAAGGTCAGGAATGAAGTCAACACAAAACCCAATGACATCCTCTGTTTGATGGCCCATGGAGATGCTTCCTTCTGGCCTAGCGCGGTTACGGACATATTTATTTAGGACTCCCATGAACCTCTCAAAGGGGTACATATTGTGTAGAAATACGGGGCCCAAAATGACAATCTCGTCAACTAGATGAACTAGGATGTGCGTCATGATACTGAAGAAGGATGGTGGGAACACCAACTCGAAACTGACAAGACATTGCACCACATAACTCCTTAGCCTTGGTATGATTTCTGGATCGGTCACCTTCTGAGAGATTGCATTGAGGAATGCACATAGCTTCACAATGGCTAATCGGACGTTTTTCGGTAGAAGCCCCCTCAATGCAACCGGAAGCAGTTGCGTCATAATCACATGGCAGTCATGAGACTTTAAGTTCTGAAACTTTTTCTCTGCCATATCTACTATTCCCTTTGTATTCGACGAGAAGCCAGTCGGGACCTTCATACTAAGCAGGCATTCAAAGAAGATTTCCTTCTCTTCTTTGGTAAGAGCGTAGCTGGTAGGACCTTCATACTGCTTTGGAGGCATGCCGTCTTTTTTGTGCAAACGTTGCAGGTCCTCCCATGCTTCAGTTGTATCTTTTGTCTTCCCATACACGCCCAAGAAGCCTAGCAGGTTCACGCAAAGGTTCTTCGTCACGTGCATCACGTCGATCGAAGAGCGGACCTCTAGGTCTTTCCATTAGGGTAGGTCCCAAAATATAGATTTCTTCTTCCACATGGGTGCGTGTCCCTCAGCGTCACTCGGAACAGCTAGTCCGCCGGGACCCTTTCCAAAGATTACGTGTAAATCATTGACCATAGCAAGTACGTAATCATCGGTACGCATGGCGGGCTTCTTCCGGTGATATGCCTAGCCTTTGAAATGCTTGCCTTTCTTTCGACATTGATGGTTGGTTGGAAGAAATCGACGATGGCCCAGGTACACATTCTTCCTGCAGCTTCCCAGGTATATACTTTTGGTGTCAGCTAAATAGTGCGTGCATGCGTGGTATCCCTTGTTTGTCTGTCCTGAAAGGTTACTGAGAACGGGCCAATCGTTGATGGTTACAAACAACAACGCGTGCAGGTTAAATTCCTCCAGTCTGTGCTCATCCCACACACGTACACCGTTTCCATTCCACAGCTGTAAAAGTTCTTCAACTAATGGCCTTAGGTACACATCAATGTTGTTGCCTGGTTGCTTAGGGCCTTGGATGAGAACTGACATCATAAGGAACTTCCGCTTCATGCACATCCAAGGAGGAAGGTTATACATACATAGAGTCACGGGCCAGGTGCTGTGATTGCTGCTCTGCTCCCCGAAAGGATTAATGCCATCCGCGCTTCAACCAAACCATACGTTCCTTGGGTCATGTGCAAACTCAGCCCAGTACTCTCTCTCGATTTTTCTCCACTGCGACCCATCAGCAGGTGCTCTCAACTTCCCGTCTTTCTTACGGTCCTCACTGTGCCATCGCATCAACTTGGCATGCTCTTTGTTTCTGAACAGTCATTTCAACCGTGGTATTATAGGAGCATACCACATCACCTTCGCAGGAACTCTCTTCCCACGGGGCTCGCCGTCAACATCACCAGGGTCATCTCGTCTGATCTTATACCGCAATGCACCACATACCGGGCATGTGTTCAAATCCTCATACGCACCGCGGTAGAGGATGCAGTCATTAGGGCATGCATGTATCTTCTGCACCTCCAATCCTAGAGGGCATACGACCTTCTTTGCTGCGTACGTACTGTCGGGCAATTCATTATCCTTTGGAAGCTTCTTCTTCAATATTTTCAGTAGCTTCTCAAATCCTTTGTCAGGCACAACATTCTCTGCACTCCACTGCAGCAATTCCAGTATGGTACCTAGCTTTGTGTTGCCATATTCGCAATTGGGGTACAACCCTTTTTTTGTGATCCTCTAACATGCGATCGAACTTTAGCTTCTCCTTTTGACTTTCGCATTGCGTCCTTGCATCAACAATGACCCGGTGGAGATCATCATTGGGCACATCGTCTGGTTCCTCTTGATCTTCAGCAGCTTCCCCCGTTGCAGCATCATTGGGCACATCGTTTGGTTCCTCTTGATCTTCAACAGCTCCCCCCGCTGCAGCATCACCGTATTCAGGGGGCACATAGTTGTCATCGTCCTCTTCTTCTTCGCCGTCTTCCATCATAACCCCTATTTCTCCGTGCCTCGTCCAAACATTATAGTGTGGCATGAAACCCTTGTAAAGCAGGTGGGTGTGAAGGATTTTCCGGTCAGAGTAAGACTTCGTATTCCCACATTTAGTGCATGGACAACACATAAAACCATTCTGCTTGTTTGCCTCAGCAACTTCGAGAAAATTATGCACGCCCTTAATGTACTCGGAGGTGTGTCTGTCACCATATATCCATTGCCGGTTCATCTGTGTGCATTATATATAATTATGTGTGTCAAAAGTAAGAAAATCAGACAAATATCTACCTAAAGTAAGAAAATTAGACAAGTATCAGAAAGAATATAAGAACAAGAGGCTCACCACGGTGGTGCCGGCGATGAGATCGGCGCGGGCGATCAACAGCGGTGAAAACGGGGACGGGGCGTGACGGACCGCTAAATCTAGACAAATCTCAAAAAAAATGGAGCTCCGAGGTCAAGCTTCGAGAGGAGAAAGCTTAATTAGTGTGGCTCGGGCATTTCATCGAACACCTCATGTGCATAGGAGGTGAACTAGAGCACCCAAATGCCCTCTCCTCGCCGGATTGAAAAAACAGAGCACTGGAGTGCTCTGCCACGGCGATGGGTATATATAGGCAAGTTATTTGTCTCGGTTCATGGCATGAACCGGGACTAAAGCACCCCTTCTGTCCCAGTTCAAGCCACGAACCAGGACCAATGGTTGTGGGCCAGGAGCGAGGACCATTGGTCCCGGTTCGTGGCTTGAACCGGGACAAATGGTTCCACACGAACCGGGACCAATGCCCACGAGGCCCCGGCCGGCCCCCTGGGCTCACGTACCAGGTCTAATACCCCCCATGGGTCCCGGTTCTTGAAGAACCGGGACTAATGGGCTGGCCAGGCCCGAACGGTAGCCCTGTTTTCTACTAGTGACCAAAACTATGTTTGTCAACTCTCAACAAATTTTATTCATCATACTCTTTATATGTGAAGTCATCACTTTCCATAATATCATTATACAATCCTTTTTGCTTCTTTTATTCTTTTTTCTTTTCTCAAGATCAAAGTAAGAAAGCAAAGCCCTGAACTCAAAACTACTCTTTATTATATAACTCACGGACTCAATTACATAGAGGGAAAACAAAGTAAAACTCAAAAGTAAAAACTAGATCATACTAATTTTTTTTATTCTACTAGATAAAGATATAACCATAAATGATCGAACTAAGAAAAACAATAAAGGTAAAGATGTGATGGTGATACGATACCGGGGTACCTCCCCCAAGCCTGGCACAAGCCAAGGGGAGTGCCCATACCCATGTACTCAGTTCTCCTTCGAAGGTGATGGTGGTGATGTGGTTGATGATGTGGGAAGCTTCTTCCTCTTCTTACGCTTGAGGATGGAATATTCCTCCTTTAAGTCATCGATATCTTGCTCAAGCCTTAATATCTTTTTGCATAACTTCTGCTTGTTTTCCTGCAGGAGACAAAAGGGATAAATTCGATCTTAGGTTTCCTTGATTCATTAGGGAGACTTGAATTCTTGAATTCCACGTGCATGTCCCTAGGTTGAGGTAGTGGATCTTCTTTGAGTGGGGTGAATTCGTATATATTTTTTAGCCGTACAGTAGGGTAAGGCCCCACTGCTATTTTGATGAAAAGCAAGCCAAAACTATTTTTTTGTGGAGTGTATAGGAGGAATGTAGGTGAAATCATATTTGATGCATATTCCTTTTGTTCCGACTTCTGTTTGATACATCCTCTAGAAAATATATAGGATATATCCAATAGGGCAAGTTTATGGTTACATTTCTCTTTACGATGCTTATACGAAGAATGTAGATAAAAATATATTTCACATGCCATTTCAGTTTCTAAAATTTTCTACAACCTTTAACAATTTCATATATTTGCTTTTTCTTTTGTTTATATTCCACAATGATAAGGTTTTCTTATTTCAGAATTACTATTAAAAAAACCATGTTCTTCCTAGAGCACCAGCAGCAACCACATCATGAAAGGGTCAAGGGAAGATTATTTGTATGTGTCACTGAAAGCGAAGGTAAAATTTCAATACGATGCATTCATATTACCTGCAAATTCACAAGTGCATGTTTTGTATCAAAATTAATTGTTCCCTCTTCATTACATTGGTATATGTTATGAATGGGTTGGCGAATATCTTGGTATATGTAGTTTCAAAGCTTCATTACATTGTAGTGGGGGGTTTTGGGTTCTGTGCGGCACCATGCCTTAGCGAGCTCCTTAATTTGGCTAGAACAGAGGTCTAATGTTCTTACTCATTTGCCGCCTAATTTATATGGTTCTGCTATGAACCATTCCTACTTTGGCAATAGATTGCATCACTTTATGCCAGAAGAAACATATAAATTAGTATCCAGCAATGGTGATGCGGGGGCAGACACAAGGAGGGGTGGTGAGCCGACGACGGCTGGGTTCCCCCGATCGCCTGGGCTGGGCGACGCCTAATTTATATGGTGACAGATTTATATGGTACATATTGAACAAAGGGCCCAAACATGTACAAGTGGATCTGATCGTTACATTATTCGATTTGGACATTGTAGTAGCTACCAATAGTACAGTTCACTTCTTTATCCTCTTGTTGCCACTAACTAAATCTTTGTGCTTTTTTTCTTTTGCTCATGGCCCTATGAAAGGTTGAATGTCAAGACGATCAGGTGGATCTATCCAAAAAATATGCTTCTGTGGAACTATATAGGTTCTTTGTCTCGCATTGCTGTTGTGACTTTATTTTGCTGTATGAGAAGTACATTGTATCAAACTTGATGTGGATTGATTGTCCGATCTCTCTTTTGGAAAAGTGTATATTTACATTCCTCATGAACTTCGAGACGAATGGTTCTACCACAAAATCCCCCATGGTTGCTTTGCATTTGGTACATGTGATTGCCTTGCCTTCTTCCATGACTTTGACAAATGATCCTATACCAAGTAGCAACAATATTACAGTTTGTTTCAAAGCTGGAACAAAGTGTTGAGCCAGGCACCATGAGCCAAGGCGCGTTTCCGATCTAGTTAGCTACTATTGAACCGTCATCCAAATCGTTTGGAAAGGATGCACTCACACGTGTTGGATTTTTCTTTCCTTTTTGAGAAACACCGAGTACAACGTGATATGGACTAAACCGATCACGTTTTCCAAGTTAAGAGACATAGGGGTATCAATGTCAAGAGCAAGTTCATGAATCTAAAAAAAACTTCATGTACTGCAGGGGTAATTTTACTCTTTTTTAGGAGCCCAATTTAATCTTGCTTCTGAAACCGGCTACCTGGTAATTTTCTTTTCCTGTAAGGTCGAAGTGCTTGCATTTCCTTCTGGACAGTCGGCACACACTATCAGACTCGCGGTCTATGCCTACGGCCCAGGGCCATCGGCATAGGTCCTTTGCCGTTGGCATAGATCTATGCCTACGGCTGTTGTCGACATAGACCCGTCGGTGTAGATCACGTCAGCGTAGTCTTGTCAGACCGTCGGCGTAGTCTTGTCAGACCGTCGGCGTAGTATAGCCGTCAGCATAGTCAGCCGTCGGCATAGTTTAGCCGTCGGTATTGTTTTTTGTCTGACGGCAACGGACGGCACCGTCAAAAGCGCTTGCCGTCGGCATACCTGTGCCTCGTGGCATTCCGTGGTGCCTCCTGGTGGCAGGGCTATGCCTACGGCAAAGCCGTAGGCATATCCTTGCCACGTGTCGTCCCCTGGTTTGTCCTGGCGGCAGGGCTATGCCTACGGAAAAGCCGTAGGCATAGATGGAATCTATGCTGACGGCAAAGCCGTAGGCATATCCTTGCCACGTGTCGTCCCCCGGTTTCTCCTGGCGGCAGGGCTATGCCTACGGCTTATATATATCTGCCACGTGGTGCATCCTGGTAACTCCTGGGCTTATATATGGAATAATATGCCGACGGTTCATCATCTAATATGAAATTATGCAGAATAATATGGAATTATGCAGAAATATGACAATTCATCATCTAAACATACTCAAGTTCATCATCATCATTTAAACATAGTCAAGTTCATCATCTAAAGATCATCACTGGCAAAAGTTCATGAACATAAAAGTAGTGCAAGACATGGAACATCATAAAAGTAGGAACATGAAAGGCATGGCACGACGGCCACATGCACGGAATCATCATCGACATCAAGGAAGACCACCTCCGCCAAAACCACTACCAGCAAGTCCACCTCCGCCAAAACCACCACCACCAAGTCCACCTCCGCCAAAACCACCACCGCCAAGACCACCTCCGCCAAAACCGCCACCGCGACCACCATCACTCTGGAAGATCGGAGTGACTGGGGTCGACGGAGCAGGAGTCGAGTCACCGGTCCCCTACATGTTTGAGAGAAGATTCTAACGGTAAATATGATATGATAGTGTTGAATGAACGAGAACTAGTTTGTCAGTAGTTAGGCAAATGTACTAACCGGACTATCACTGCCTAGTGCCACACATTCATCGAACGTGGGCACGTGTGGGGGTTCTCCCGTAGGTGGTGGTGGGGGTCCCATTTGTGGTGGATCCGTGCGGTTACTCCAAGACGCCAACATAGCCTGGATGTTAGTTAAACAAGCAAACTAGAAGGTCAGAAGGAATGAAAGTGCAAAAATTTAGCTTGGGTTTAAGAGGGCAAAACTAACCGCCATCATCTGACGGTTGTAATCATCGTTTGCCTTCACTCATTGCAAGTACTCTCGCACCTCGAGACTCCTATGCTCGACAAAGGCCTTATATGCCTACATAATTTAGGTTGTTTCTAAGTGAGCAATGCTGAAAATAAACTGAAAATGCTAGAGAGAAAAAGATAAAGGGGAAGTACTTACAGCATGTTGGAGGGCTAAGGGATTCTGTGAACGCCCCGTACTCTCTAGCTGGCTCGGGTTGGTAGCCCGAAGCCGTGTGTACGAGATCGACGGAGTGATCAAGCCATCAAAACACGGATACCGGCCATGGGACTTACCCTGGATGGCCACCACCGCCGTGTCGTCGATCTGAGACTGGGCGACCTCAGGAACAGGAACATCCGGATGCAACTTCTGATAGTTCTGAGTGTAAGACTCCAGGTGCTGCTTGGTGTTGCCGTAGTACTGGCTCTCGCCGTCCTTGCGATCACTCCGCTCGCGGGCCAGCTTCCATGACTCCATGTCTAAGAGCGGCCTCTTCAACTTGTCCTCCTGCAACGTCAAACAGAATTTAGCCATACATAAGAACATGACGGTAAAGAAGAACAAAAATGCATCATGCATATAGATATACCTTCATGGCCTTGAAGCCCTAGTGGTTCCTGTTTCCTTGGCTGTGTGTCCCGTCTTTTCCACGGTTAGCCCGGACCTTGATGTTCTTGGCAGCAAACTCTGCATCGTTGCCGACCCACCTATCCACGAAACTCGCCCATCCGTCATGCCTTCCATAGCACCAACGAGGAACAACCTATGCAAATTTTGGAAGCATGACATGTGAGCACAAAACATATAGTTGACTGCTTGAAACAATGAAAAGTCAATAATAGTTACCATCATGAACTGCTCCCTGCTCATGGTAAGTTGTTGCTTCTGTGCTTGAGTTTTGGTCATCTTTTGTTGCAGGTAGATGTGGTAGTACTGCGAGACGGCAACCCAACACACCTCATACTGCAACTGACGAGCTTTCTTCTTTGCAGCCACAAGTAAGGCCACATTGGATCTGGCCTTGTGCTCATCAAGAACTCTATAGAGTTGCTGCAATCATGCATAAACCAGAAGAAAACAAGGCATGAGTTGAGTGATTCGATGATAAACTATGAACGAAAGTGAAGACAATTTTTTCAGAAGAGAACTTACCAAAAATTTGGTGATCACGGCCTTAGCGGCCGCCCCGTACTCTGTGTTGCTGCAAGCCTCGTAGTGGACCCAGCTCGTGGCCAACACACGCAGCTGCGGGTTCATGTCTGGCCGCGGACAAAATAGGCCAGGCCAAAACTCCTTCAACAGGACAGAGATAAGGCCATTCGGTTTACGGCCCTTTCCGCGAAGGATCCAGTTACTGCAAAAGAATCAAAGGATTGCCATGTGTACAATAAGAAAATGTTGTCATGTGTTGAAAATATGATTGAGAGGCACTTACTCTGTCCCCGCAGGTTCAATGAGCCACTTGTGCGCCTCGATAGAAGGTGGTGTAGGTACTCTGGCAGTACCACACAACCACCCCTACGGAGCACCCGGTGGCAAGTCACCCCACAACTCGGGGTCAACCTCCCCTCCACCACCCTCCTCACCCTCCTCGTCGGCCTCCTCCTCCTCAGCCTCCTCCTCCTAGACCTCCTCCTCCTTGCCATCAGGAACATACTCCTCCTCCTCAGACTTAGAAGTTGCGTCAGCATAAGAGGGCATCAAAGAAGACCCTCCTATTTCAGACACGGCCCGGAGTTTTTTGCCCCGGCTGCCTCTCCCCCACCTCCTCGTCCTCTAGGGGCTCTCCCCCCACCCCCTCCTCCTCTAGGGTCTCCTCCCCCGACCCCTCCACCTTCCTGTGAGGTGCCATCCTCGCGTAGTCGGGAGGGAACCTTGTGGGCTCGTCCACTCTGAGTAAGTCCTCCTTTGAATTTACTGAGGAAACTGGCGCCGCCGGACTTGCCCATGATTAGCAAACCTGCATTGAGAAGAGAATAAACAATTAGTAAGGATATAAAAAAATACAAGCATATAGGAAAGACATTAATAACAGAAGAGCACATTAAGCATACTATTGTAATGATCATTAAAAGAACTTACATTTTCTAGAACCCATATGAATCATCACTATTGTAATCTATTTGTCGACCAGTCTCATCATCACTATCCCGCATATCTTCTTTGTTGTCTGACGGAGGTGGAGGCTCTTCCTCATCGTCAGCGTCTTCATTTAACTTTTCAAGCATAATTATGTCTCTTTGATTCACAACTGCCTCACCATCAATCCATGCATCATCGTCATTTGGGTCCAGGTCAACATAACCCAAGTCATCATCCTCCTTGTTTCAGACCACGTCATCATGTTCCTCTTGAAAGAACACTCCCTTGTATGTCATGGGGTCATCATCGTTCGGGTCCGGTAGCTTACCATGTGGCGACACCTTGAACACAACTTCCCAACCATTTAGGTACTCTTTCTGGCATGGGTAAGGTAGATAATATACTTGTGTGGCCTGGGTAGCGGCGATAAAGAGATCAGCTCCGCAATAGACGGTTGATGGTTTAACTTCAACTAAACCAACAGAAGGCGTATGTCTCAGACCCTTTTTGGGGTTGAACCATCGACATTTAAACACACTGAGTCTTAGGTGTTCAGGGCCACGTTTGAATGTAAGCTCATATATTTTTCCTACCCTTCTGTAGTAATCTACTTTATTATCTCCTTCGGTGAAGACTCCGGTATTTATGGTTTTGGGATCAGGCCAACTGTTCTGGTGCTCCTCTGTATGGAAGCGATACCCATTCACATCATACTTTTGGCATGTCATGACGATAGGGTCCAAACCCATGGAAACCCATCTTAATTCTTCATCCATTGATTCGTTCAGATCATTTCCCTACAAGTTTAATTGAAATTATAGGGTGCATGAGTTTAATTGGAATTGTACGGTGAAATGGGTAATAGGGCAGTGTGAAAAATTACTTTCTCCATGAACCACGCAACGAAACTTTTCCTTCCATCAGCACCCTTTCGAAGAAGTGCAAGTGCCTCCGCTTCAGTAGGAGGCAGCATTCCCGTCCACTCTTCATCAATGAATCGACTACAATAAGAAAAGCGTTATAAGAACTAGGCAAAGTGAACATAACGAATTGACTAAAAGAATGGTGCAAAGGTATTACCTCATCCACTCATCCTCAACTTCCTTGATGTTGTGCAAGATATAGAACATGACATCCTCCCACTCATCTCATGGCATGACATAAGATATCGAGCATCCAGCCCTGCCACCTTGCCTGATGAATAGAGGCAACTTGGGTTTATACTTGGGTTCTTCTGCATTGTATCGAGACACCTTATTGTGCAACGTGGGAACATGGTCCGGATAGTAGGCTGTCCTGAGGTCTGCCACCTCCTCTAGGATAACTGCCTCAGCTATGGAAGCTTCAATCTTAGCTTTGTTTCCACATTTCTATCTTTGATACTTGTTCTGTCTCTCAGGGCCGTACTGCCAATGATTCTGCACAGGGCCCCCCAACAATACCTCGTTCGCGAGGTGCAAAATGAGATGTGCCATCGGAGTAAAGAAGCCTGACGGGAATATCTTCTCTAGCTTGCATATCAACTCCGGCGCCTTCTTATGCATTTCTTTTATCTTCTCAGGACATACTTCTTTAGCACAAAGCGTGTGGAAGAAATGGCTTAACTCCGCAAGCACACGCCAGACACGCTCAGGAACATAGCCCCGAACCATCACCGGCATAATCCGCTCAATCCATACATGATAGTCATGACTCTTGAGCCTGGTCACTTTGCCCGTTGAAAGATTGACCCCCTTACTTATATTCGACGCATAACCATCCGCGAACTTGACGACGTGTTTCAGCCACTTCAATGACTCCATCTTATGATCCTTTTTAAGTACAAAGTCAGCATCTGGCTTGAACCAAGATTTTCGACTGCCTGTGGGAGGCTGCATGTGTAGACGTGGTCTATCATAAATATTCTGTTGATCGACTCTAGCATTAACATTATCCTTTGTCTTATCAGGAATGTTGAGGATCATGCAAAAAAGGGACTCTGCGACATTCTTTTCGGTGTGCATCACGTCGATGTTGTATGGAAGCTTGAGGTCCTTAAAATAGGGAAGTTGTGTGAAGGGGGTAATGTGAGTCCAGTTGTGCGTCTCACCATAAGCTTCAAAACATTTTTCCCTTTCCCTTTGCCTTTGCCTTTCCCTTCGCCCTCGTCTTCGCCTATGGCTTTGCCTTTGTCTTTCCCTTCGCTGGCAGGCTTAAGAGCTTTCAGCTGAGCAAGCACATCTGCACCAGAAAATGTTGGAATCTCGTTTACTTCATGGACAACTTTGCCTTTTGTGAAGTTCTTCTTGTCTTCCCTACCAGGATGGTCTGGAGGGAGGAACTGTCGATGCAGGTCAAAGGCAACATACTTGCCACCCTTCTTCAGCCAAATGAAAATCAAGGCCTGCATGCACACTGGGCAAGGCATCTTTCCACTTGTACACCATCCGCAGAACATGGCATAGCTGGGAAAGTCATGTATGCAATACTGTAGCCAAACTTTCATCAAGAAATTTTTCTGCAGATACCGGTCGTATGTCAACCTCGAGAAGTACCAAGAATGGTGCAAATCATCCACCAACGGCTGCATAAACACACTCAAATTCTTCCTCGGATATTCAGGCCCCGGAATTATAAGTGACAGGAACATGGTCTTGCGTTGCATTATGGCGCCGGGAGGGAGATTGAGCGGAATAACAAAAACGGGCCAGCAGCTGTATGGATTAGACGACATACCATACGGATTGAACCCATCACCTGTTATAGCAATTCTGACATTCCCAGCCTCGGCTGCTTCCTCTGGGTACTCTATATCGAATGACTTCCATGCTTCACCGCCTGATGGATGTACAATTTTTTTTGAATTGTACCTTTTCCCTTCCTTGTGCCACTTCATCATTTTGGCAGACTCCTCGGTGATGAAAAGGCACTGCAGTCTTTTTATAAAATCAAGATACGGAAGAACCTTCATAGGGATTTTTAGCTGCCGCTTCTGACCATGCTCATCGACAACCTCAATATACCGAGAGGAACCGCACTTCCTACAGTAGTTGTCATCCGCATACTCATGCCTAAACAAAAGGCAATTCTTTGGACAAACATGTATTTTCTCATAGTCCATGGAAAGCGCCTTCATGATTTTATTCGTACTGTACATGGTTTTCGGCAGTTCATGGCCCTCAGGCACGCTGTTAGCCCATACTCCCAGAAATGCTTCGAAGCAACCTCGGCTACAGCCGTACTCAGCCTTGACTGCCATCAGTTGTGAGATGGCATCCATCACAGACAGCTTGGCGCCCTCATAGAGAGGTTTCTTTGACGAGGCCAAGATATCCAGGAAGGCCTTTGCGGTTTCCTCCGGCTCCTCCGGTTCATTCGCTGAATGTGACGGAGGTGTCGGCTATGCAGCAAAGACATCATCTAGCATGTCTCTAACCCCATCGTCCTCATAACCAATGACGCGTTGTCGTATCACATCCTCTCTACCACGGTCCCACTGGGCAAAGTTTATCGGCATATTAAAGTTGGGCATAAATCCATTCGTGCGAAGGTGCTTAGTCATCTCACTCTTATCTCTGCGGATACGTCTCTTACATTTAGCACACGGGCATTCTGGCACCATCCTCATTGGACTACGGAATATATCTTTCAAAAACACATCAGTTTTCTCGACTCACTCTATTGTTACTCGATTCCGACGAAAAAACCCACTATACATCCACTGATTATCTACCATCTCTACTTTATTGGAAGCCACACAACAAAATTAAGGATTCATTTAAATTACTCACATCAATATTTTATTTTTTACAAGGTTGAAGAGAAACGACATTTAATCCACCTACATCTCTAATAGGTAAAGATGGGTCCTAATCCCACCCGAGAATGTGTAGATTGAGTACGTTGTCCATGCTCTACCCCATTTCGAGACAAAATTTCGGCAGCACCTCCCCGCTTTTCTCCAAATACACGTCTCAGCAAAATGCTGAGAGAATGTGCATCCGGAGAACAACAGGGAGGCGCCGCCGAAATCCTGTCTCGGAACGAGGTAGAGCATGAACAACGTACCCAATCTACACATCCTCGGGCTGTCCGTGGAAAGCGCTAGACAATCCGAAAGAGCTGCGGTGATAAATATGCAATTGAATGCATATTTATCCATACAACCCTTTCGGACGGGAGACCTCGGTTACGCGACTTGATGTGAAAATTTAATCTAGTGACATGAAAAAACAGCGGGTAGGAGGTGATGGTGGATTCTAGTTCACCCTCTGCTGTAGAGGTAGTAGTCGAACAGGCGCAGGATCACAGACCAAAAACCCAGACGATGAAGGCTCCAGGGAGATGAAATAGCACAAAACCTACCGAGTCAAAGAATTTAGGTCATCACATCACATAAAGCATTGACACTTCAAACTATGAAAAAAAATCATATTGCTAATGACATCTAGTCAAGTTTGTAGATCTTCATTATACTTCAAATCCGAATTTTTGTCAATTATCAAATTTTATTTTTCAACTTTTTTTAGCAAGATCAATATGACCTAACACTAACTTGACCAAACACTAACTTGACCAATATACATCCATCTATCACAAACTTGACCAACTTCACTAACATCCATTGACAAATTTAGTAAAAAAACTATTGAGTATGTATCAAAAAACTTAATAAAACTACACAAAACAAACAAAAAACTACATTTTATCCATCCATCTATCTAACATCCATCTATCTATTCATCATTGCTATATATCCGTTTGTCATTTCATCACTTGCAACTACTAGCAACAACACACATTGTAATTTGTTGGGATGATGAGCCTCCATGCAGCAGCAGCAGCACCACACACACAGCGGCAAGCAGCATCACACATATAGCGGCAAAACTTCTCTCCAATATTTTTATCATTATTTTTATCATAATCTCTACGGTTCAAACATCCCCCCTGTTACGATTTTCAACCTCTTCTTTGCATAACTGACATAAAACAGCTATGTGGTATGCATCCCAATTTGCCTTTTTCCTTTTTCATCCAATTCACATCACAAATTTCAATCAAGCATATATAAAAGGTAAATTATCACACACTTCACTGCTGCCATAACCAGGAAGTTATAATAGTAGTACATGTTTCACACGCAAGCTGTTGTGTGTCAACATAACCAGGAAATAATGCACGTTGAGGACACACACAAGCTATGCATCATATGAATCTACACATAGGTTTTTCATGTTGGGATTTATTATTAATAAGTTTGCTGTGAAAGAAAAAGGTTGCTTCTTTACCTCTGGTTGGTTGTAGGGGAGAGGGGGAGAGCAGCCTCAAGGCGTGCTCCCATTGCTCAAGGTGGACGGGGATGGCGGATGCGGGCAGAGGCGGAGCTCGAGCTGCTCGAGGCGGATCCGGGGGGGCGGTGAAGCTCCTGCGTTGGCCGTTGGCAGTGGTCGACGAGGGGCGGCGCCGGTGGAGAGCAGCTGGGCGGCGGCGAGGGGATGTTTGAAGGCCGCCGGCGAGGGCCGAAGAGGAGAGGAGGCTGCGGGGTCGGGGCAGACAGAGGTGGTGGTGGGGTGAGGG
>NC_041381.1:642181231-642182420 GCF_002162155.2 Triticum dicoccoides
GCGAGGCTAGAGGGAGGCGACGGGGCGGCTCGATGGCTGTGGGGCTAGAGGGGGGCGACGGGGCGGCTCGATGGCGGCGCGGGTCGGGTGGGGGCTGGATCGGGGTCGAGGATGGGGAAAGAGTGGAGGGGGCGGCCCGTGGATGTGGATAAGGTGATGTATGCCGACGGCTAAGCCGTCGGCATAGGTGACGGTGCCATGTGGCACCTATGCCGACGGCTTAGCCGTGGGCATATTTTTTTTGCAAAAAATTTAAATTTTTAAAATAAATCTACTACTAAATTTTTACCTTGTCAACTTGAGTTTGGAATGATAATTTTTTACCTTATCAACTTAAAATTTTAAAATAAATCTACTACTAATTTTTTATTAGCAAAAATATTTATTTTAAATTTTAAAAATAAATCTACTACTAATTTTTAAAATGATAATTTTTAAAAGCACAACCAACTCTCCCTGGCTAATTACTCCAGGCCGGTGGCCGAGCACGGCCGGCCGGCGCGGCATCTCCCCGACGGTCCTGTAGATGCACATGGAGTCGATACGACGCCAGTGGGGGTACCTGAGAGACGCGTGCCGCCTCTTCGCGTAGAGTATATCTAGCCATGGGCCGGGCTTGGGCCGGGCCTAAAAAAGCCCACGACAGAAAACTGGTCGTTCCTAAAACACATGTACCCACGTCATGTAAAAAACTCATAATTTTATCGCGATCCGAGTATTTAATAATATTCACGCCGCACCGTTACCGTAGAACGTCTACTACTGTGTCATCTTCATCCGTGAGGGGGGCCACACCCCGGAGACGCATGCCGCCTCTTCGGACATGCCACAACACCATCCCGCATGTATGAGGGGCCGATGCGACGCTCCGGTGGCATTGCTACCCCCCAGGGCCCCCGTCCCGCCTAACCCTGGAGTGGTTGACCACGAGATCTAGCCCTTTGACTTCCCACGGACTAGATTTGACCAGTGGACCTCTCCACCCGGTTGTGTCAGGTCAGCACACAGGGACACCTGGGAGCAACATCCGGGCCAAACCCATAGCTACATCCCCTCCGTGTAGACCCGACGCATCCGTTTTCCCCATCCAAGTGCCGGCGGCGGCACCGTCCGAGAGGGGGGCCACGCCCCGAAGACGCGTGCCGCCTCTTCGAACATGTTACAACACCACCCCACATGTACGAGGAGC
>NC_041381.1:642182789-642183778 GCF_002162155.2 Triticum dicoccoides
ACAGCCGTAGACGCGCGAAGGGCAATCCACATAGAGGGGATTTTTCAGATACTTCTCCATCACCAAAAATTATGAAAAATTACCATCGTTCCTATAGCACATGTGCCCACGTCATGCAAAAAAACTCATGATTTTATCGCGCTCCGAGTATTTAGTAATATTGACGCCGCATCGTTACCGCAGAACGTCTACTACCGTGTCATCGCCGTCCGTGAGGGGGGGCCACGCCCCGGAGACGCGTCCCGCCTCTTCGGACATGCCACCACACCACCCCGCATGTATGAGGGCCCGGTGCGACGCTCCGGCGGCATTGCTACCCCCAGTGCCCCCGTCCCGCCTAACCCTGTAGTGTTTGACCATGGGATCTAGCCCTTTGACTTTGCACAGACGGGCTTTGACCAGTGGACCTCCCCACCCGGTTGTGTTAGGTCAGCCCATAGGAACACTTTGGAGCAACATCCGGGCCAGACCCACAGCAAGATCCCCTCCGTGTAGACCCGACGCATCCGTTTCCCCCCTCCAGGTGCCGGCGGCGGCGCCGTTCGTGAGGGGGGGGGCACACCCCGGACACGCGTGCCGGGCGTTTGCAACCGCCACAACACTTCCAGACTTGTGAGAGGCCGCCTACGCAAGATTTGGCGGCATGCTTGCCCCCGGAAGCCGCCGGCCACAGCCGTAGACGCGCGAAGGGCACTCCGCGTAGAGGGAATTTTTCGGATACTTCTCCATCACCAAAAATTATGAAAAATACCATCGTTCCTATAGCACATGTGCCCACGTCGTGCAAAAAACTCATGATTTTATCGCGCTCTGAGTATTTAGTAATATTGACGCCGCATCGTTACCGCAGAATGTCTACTACCGTGTCATCGCCGTCCGTGAAGGGGGGGGGCACGCCCCGGAGACGCGTCCCGCCTCTTCGGACATGCCACCACACCACCCCGCATGTATGAGGGCCCGGTGCGACGCTCTGGTGGCATTGCTACCCC
>NC_041381.1:642187356-642192416 GCF_002162155.2 Triticum dicoccoides
CCACAACCCGGAGACGCGTGCTGCCTCTTCGGACATGCCACCACACCACCCCTCATGTATGAGGGCCCGGGGCGACGCTCCGGTGGCATTGCTACCCCCAGGGCCCCCGTCCCGCCTAACACTGGAGCGGTTCACCACGGGATTTAGCGCTTTGAATTTCCACGGACGGGCTTTGACCAGTGGACCTCTCCACCCGGTTGTGTCAGGTCAGCTCAGAGGGACACCTGGCAGCAACATCCGAGCCAGACCGACAGCTACACCCCCTCCGTGTAGACCCGATGCGTCCGTTTCCCCCTCCAGGTGCCGTCGGTGGCGCCGTCCGTGAAGGGGGTCACACCCCGGAGACGCGTGCCGCCTCTTCGGACATGCCACAACACCACCCGGTTGTGGTAGGTCATCCCATAGAAACACTTGGGAGCAACGTCCCCTACGTATAGACCCGATGCGGCTGTTTCTGCCCTCCAGATGCTGGCGGCGGCACCGTCCGTGAGGGGGGCACACCACGGACTTGAGGGGGTCACACTCCGGAGACGGGTGCCGGGCGTTTGCAACCGCCACTAAACTTCTGTCGCATAGCTGTTTTTGATTTTAATAAAATATAAGGACCTATATTCAAAAGAACATGGCAGCACATTATTAATGTGCTCGAAAAAAATACAAACTATATATATATATATATATATATATATATATATATTCATAATCTATGGAAAAAATTACAAATTACATATATATTCATATAATACATAAAAAAACATGAAAACATATTTAAAAAAAACATAAAAACATATGTAAAAAAAGCATAAAAACATATGCAAAAAAACGCATGTAAAAGAAAAATAGCTATACCGACGGCATTGCCGTCGGCATAGAGACGTCAGTTTTTTGGGAGGCGACGTGCCACGGATCGGTGACGTGGCACCTATGCCGACGGCTGCCGTAGGCATACCTACGCCGCGGATCGGTGATGTGGCGTACGGAGATATGCCGACGGCCGCCCGTCCCAGCCGTCGGCATAGGTTTGACGGCGTTAGCCGCTAGTTGCGGGCGGGGTCGCCGGGCCCACAGTTATGCCGACGGCTGAGGTATGCCGACGGTTGCTGTCGGCATGTCTGCATCTATGGCGACGACCGTTCTGTGCCGACGACTGCCATCGGCATAGTTGTGTGTAACCCAACGGTCAGGATAGGCCGACGGCCAGGACTGGGCTGTCGGCATAGCTCCAACTAGGCCGACGGCAGCCGTAGGCATAGGTTTGGCCATTGGCATAGGACCGTTTTCCGGTAGTGACACTAATCTTTTTATTTAGTGAATCAAAGGACTCTTATTTCATATTTAAAGAGTTACAATTACAGTCAAGAGGCAAAAGATCCTCAGTACATGGTGGTCTTTGGTGCATCCACACAACCGTGGTACACTCAGTACGACTATACTTTGCCAGGCAGTTGGCAACTCTATTTTGATCCCTAGTTAACGTTTTTGGAATAAGAGCATGTACAACCGGACATAGCAAATATGACCACTTAAATGCCCGCGGACGTACCCGGTCAGTGACTGGGCGTGTCCATTTTGAGCCCTCATTCATCTGTCCGCGCAGCCACGCTCCTTATTTTTCTCCTCATATGTCCGGTCACTTGCACGTGATTGGTGGAGATGAAGAGAGAGAAATAAAAGAATGAATAAAGAAAGAGAAAAGTTGTGGTCCGGGTGAGGCCGCGTCCTACGTGGTGGACTGCCCGGGCACGCTCAGGCGTGTCCGCGAGCCCTCATATCCTCCCCATATTTGAGATGGATACGAGGGTTCGCGGACAGCCCGGGCGTATAAGGATAATATGAGGGGTCCGGTTGGGTCATATGTGTTTCCTTCTCTCTCCTGTCCGGTCACTGACCAGGCGCGTCCGTGGGCGTATGAGGATGGTTTGAGAGGTCCGGATGTAGATGCTCTAAACTTCCTGATTTTCATCAACTCCTTAATTTCAGCCACAAGATGACCATAGGCAGAACGATCTAACCCATCCGCTGTTAAACTGGACAATCGCCTCACTTGAGTTAGATTGGACAATGACCGAAAGGCTAGTTTCGTTGAATAGCAAGCGTCATTTCTTGCATGATTGCATGTATCTCCGTCTCCAGTGCATCATTGCAATTGAAAATAAACCGATAAAAAAAAGAGACCAATCTGGGCTAAACTAGCCTGTTGGCATTTTTTTATAGAAAAAAACTCCATGAGCACCAAATGCTCAAGCCGAGAGTTGAACCCTGGTGGGCTGGCTGCGAACTCCCGCGCCTTGCCAATTGAGCTACGCCCAGTTCTCACAAAACTAACATATCCGTTGTGTCGCCTGAGAACCATTCCCACTGCCGCCTCGCCAGACTCCACTAAAAAGGATCCATCTACTGACAAAGCAACAAAATCAGGCGTTGGAGGTGGCCAAGGCCTAGACCCTGAAGTAGCTCGCATTTGAGGCAAAGCCCAACCAGCAATTGACATTTTCCCCTTAATGATTTCCTCTGTACTCAACTTCCTAGTATCTCCAACAGACTTCGTATAGCAATCCAAAAAGTCCACCGTATCGTTCACCGGGGGAACCTCTTTATCACGAGTGAGATCATTCTGTAATTGCCAAATACGCCAAATGAGCATAATGACACGGTCACGCTGAAGTACGTCACAGTTAACCACCAAGTTCAGCAACCACTCCTTACCGCTGTTAACAAGTAACTGGTCTTGTGGTAGCGACCAAACTCTCCTCATGGCCTCCCAAATGCTATGTGCATGGCCGCGTGCAACCAAAGCATGGTAGCTATCTTCGTCTACAGTGTCACAGATGGGACACGTCCCGCGCAACATCAAATGTCTGTACTGCATGCAAGTCACCGTAGCCAGTGCACCAGTCGCCGCTCCGCAAAGGAACAGAGGGACACCAAATAACATTCCAAGCAGAACTTTCCACAAAAAAAAACAAAAACAAAAAAAAAACAAAAAAACATTCCAAGCAGAACGATTTTCTTCAAGATTAGCACTCGACGCCCCGCCAGCAAATAACTCATTGTGCACAGAAAACAACAGGAAAGAGATCAAAAGATTCACGTCGGCGAGTTTAATTGATACTTTGCAAATCTTCTCCGCACAGGAGTTCTGAACTAAATACCTACTCAACGTAGTAATAATTAAACAAGTACAACCTCCCTTTCAAATTACTTGTATTAGATTTGTTTAGATTCGAACACTAAGTGGGTAGTTGCAATGGACTGACAATATATTTTCGGACACTAACAGGGATCATATATACGATTGCCAGGATAATAATAAGAACAATAAAGGAACCATGGCGGCGCGTCCGTCAGTCGAAGAGCAGCGCGGCGTGGGAGCGCAGCTTCCTGCACACGAGGTAGACGGTGGTATAGGGGATGCCGGTGGCCGTCGCCACTTCCCTGATGTGCCTCCTGGCGCCTGCGCGCTCCAGGACCATGCAGAAGATGGCGGCCGCGACGGCCTCCGCGTTGGGCCGCACGTCGAGGACGCCCTCCTCCAGCCTCCGCGCGGCCTCCCACGCCGCCGCCGCCTCCCGGTCCCCCAGCCCGAGCACCGGCCCGAAGCGGCGCAGGTAGCCGTAGACGGGGACCGCGCCGACGCCCGTCGCCAGCCCGGCCTCCTCCTCGCCCAGGCGCTTCCTGATGTGCGCGATCAGCTTGGCGATCTCCTTCCTCGCCGCCGCGCTGCCGTCCTCCGTCGCCATGGCCAGCTCCCTCAGCGACCGCGGCGAGCCCTCGTTGCGGCACGCGATGGAGAGGCAGGCCGCGTAGAGCCTGCCCTTGTCCCGGCGGGGCCGGCCCTTGGCCCAGCCCGGGCCGCGCGGCCACGCCCTGGCCGCCTCCATCTTCCTGAACACCTCCTCGGCCCGATCCCTGACGGTGGGCGCGAGACCGAGCCGCTCCGCCATGCCGGAGATGGACGCGTCGAACCGCTCTGCCAGGGCCTCGTCTCCGCCTGTGCCCGGCCCGATCCTGAGCCTGAGCCCGAAACCGATGCGCGCCATGGGGACGGGCGGCGAGCCTGAGCTCGGCGTCGTCGACGCGCGCCGTGGGGACGGGGGGCGTGCGTCGATCGCGTGGGATGGGATGCCGAGGATGCGATCGCATTCGGTGCACGCGACGTGGTCGAGGCAGATGCAGCCGACCACCGCCGCCGCCGTGACGCGCCCGCCGTCCGGGTGGGCGGCGCGCGCCTCTGCTACCATGCTGGGTTCCATTGGGCGGCAGTGAGGAGCGAAAACGGTGGGATGGCGCCGCGTTGCCGGCCGCCAAATCCCCTGGTCCTGGGCAGTTCCTTTTTGTTACCGTACAACCACCCCTGATCGTGGCCACGAGGCAACGACAGTGGGTTGCATCATCGTTGAATGCTGGCAAAATGAGAATATGGAACTTGATTAAAAAGGAAAACACGAAAACGGTCTTCTGAAACTTATAAACTTACCGATTTTTTACATGCATACTTACGTTGACTTGTAGTATTATACAAAGTTATACTAAAGCAGCTTCCATTAATTTGGATCGAAGAGAATAACATATTTTCAGTTGTGCTATACAAACAAAAAGATAAGATCTTTCTTATGCAAAGACAAGATATCTCTCTACTTAAAAGAAAGAAGACTTGTTTGGCGCCCATTCATCTTTCATCCAACCCTATGTAGGTCCTCCCTTTCTCTTTTCTTTTGAATTTTCCTCCTTTCTTTCTTTTTTCGGAAACTGCCTCAACTACCTCACCTCTTCTTGACTGACCAGATAAAATTTCTTGCTAAGTCAACAAGTGCTTACTAGATAAGCATTCATCTCTCATACACAACAGTCCGCTCGTACTTGCTCCAACTTATGTCATTTTTTTTGAAAAAGAGGACATACCCTGGCCTCTGCATCTGGGCGATGCATGCAGCCTTTTTTTTTGAAAGCCCGCCGGGAGGGGGTGGGGGGCACCACCTGAATTTTATTACTTAACTTCACCACAGGGCTAAACCGCCCAGCCACACGAGTTGTTCGTCTCTAGCTTAGAGACCATAGAG
>NC_041381.1:642192892-642193866 GCF_002162155.2 Triticum dicoccoides
ACACACACACACACACACACCCCGCGTGGTTAGGAGCTTGCCAGCACCCCCAGCCAGACGTCTACGTGCGGGTGTTGATCATGTTGGAAGCGGACGCGCCAAAGATCGGCATCATCCCGACAACACTTGAGGGTGGTCACAAGCGACTGAGCATTGTTACGGAACACAATCTCGTTCCTCCTCTTCCATAGACGCCAACAACAAAGCATCACAAAGGCGGACGGCGAGGCCGCCCCAACGGAAGGAGAGGCATCGAACTGGTGGAGGAAGGCCACCGAGGCGCCGGCCGGCGACAGCCCCAGACGCGTCCAGAAGCACACCGCGAACGGACATCCGAAGATGAGGTGATCGGCAGTTTCCAGAGCCGCAGGGCAGCAGGGGCACCCAGCTTCCGCCGCGGTGAGTATGGTCTTCCGCAAGAGGACATCTCGTGTGTGCACCCGCGCCATGGTGAGTAGCCAACAGAGGAACTTCACACGCGAGGGGGCCGGGGAGGACCAGAGGAAGACAGAGTTAGAGGCCTCCGTGCCTCCGAACCGGGCGAGCCTGTAGGCCGCACGAGCGGAGAACGCCCCTTTAGGGGCATGGCAGAGGGGAGTAAGGTGGGCGTCTGCCCCCGGAGCCCACACCATACTCGCCATGAGCTCTTGGACCGCGACACAGTCGCGGGCGACAAGGGGGGTGTGCCGCGGGACGAGCAACGCGCGCACCGCGACCTGGCGGGCACACGCCACCGTGTCCTCCGAGCGGACGGCGTGTGTGAACAGGGCCGGGAAGACCGTGCTCAACACCCTGGAGGGGAGCAACCAATCGTGCCAGAAGGATGTCGTCGCGCCCTTGCCGACATGCACACGGGTGAGCCCGCGATAGACTGGAAGTAGCTTCCCGAGGGCATGCCAGTGCTCCCCATCGAGTGGCGAGCGCTCGGACACAAGGATCGATCGCCCGTCGAGCTGTGCATAGACCCACGACAC
>NC_041381.1:642194125-642207683 GCF_002162155.2 Triticum dicoccoides
CGAGTGCAGTAGGTGGAGGATCTTTAGGATGAGGCAGTCGTTTTGCACCTCGAGTGCCCGGACGCCAAGCCCGCCCTCCGCCTTGGACCGGCAGACCCAATCCCACGCGACCAGGCATTGGGCGCTAGAGGCCTGATCGTCAACGTTCCAATGGAACATCCTTCAAAGTTTTTCGAGGGCGACGACCACGACAGGGGGGAGCCTCATCGCCGCCATGGCGTAGGTGGGGATCGAGTCCAGCACCGCGTTTATCAACACCAAGCGTCTCGCCGGGGAGAGAAGGCGTGCCCGCCACCCTGCAAGGTATTGATCCACCTTGGCAATCATGGGCGCGAAGTCTTCGAGCCTAAGTTGGCCGTTGGAGAGGGGCAGCCCAAGGTAGGACTGAGGGAACACTAGAAAAAAATACACTTCCGTGATGATACGTGTTTGTCACAGTAGGTCGCGTTTTCTGTCATGCATGTACATCCATGACGATTTTATGACAGAATCAAGATAGTCATACCTGTGCTGTCTAGAAGTGTTCCATGACATTACCAAAATTATCATCACGGAAGTGTCCACTTTCATGACGATAAATCGCGCGTCACATAAGTGCTTTTGTCAAGGGTGACCGACACGTGGCATCCACCATAACGGAACGCCGTTAAGCTATCGGGTCGGGTTTTGGATCCGATAACCTGTTAACAGCCCCGACCAATGGAGATTTTCCACGTGTGAAATCATCATTGGCTGGAGGAAACACGTGTCGGCTCATCGCTGGGACAGATGTCATCCACTCATTGGACAGAAGGCGCCTATGATATGTCGACACGTGGCACAGCCCAACAGAGGCCCATTCCTGTGAAAAGGCCAGCCCATTTGACTTGGTCAAAAGGTGGCGGGCCGGCCCATGGAAAGCCATTAACGACATGTTCGCATATAGCCCATTTACAGCCCGCTAACCCAAGGCCCATTACACCCTATTCGAATTAGGCCCAGTAGCGTCATCTGGGCCATCCAATATGATTCCAGCCCGTTTTCACTTCTGGCCCATGTATGGCCCATGACGTCTTTCGGCCCATATGTGGCCCTATGTAACTCTTGGCCTATTAACGGCCCGTGGTGAAACTGGACCGTAATGAACAGTGTATCACTTTACACCCATTAGCGACCCGTGGTGAAACTGGCCCGTAAAGAACAGTGTATCACTTTATACCTATTAACGGCCTGTTATTCCGTTGGGCCGTTTCTAGCCCATGTTATCTTTCGGCCTTCTCAGAGCCCATTTATTCTTGGGCTCATTTCCAGCATTCGTTTACTTACGGCCCGTTACTGTCATTTTCTGCTTGTGGGCCAAATTCAGCCCGTGGTTACAGTCGGCCCGTTTGTGGTCCGTTAATACGTTGGGCCGTTTCATAGCGTCATCAAATATGGCCTATTAACGATGGCCCGTTATGGTCGGCCCATGAACAGACGATTCCAACTCTAGCCCGTTTACGGCTAGAATGCGGTCTGTTTGGCCCATGTTTGGCCAATCGATCATATGGCCCGTATAAGGCCCATTGATGATACGACCCGTAGAAGGCCCATTGTTTCTACGGCCCGTAGAAGGCCCATTGTTTCTACGTCCCGTAGAAGGCCCACAGTTTCTACGGCCTGTAGAAGGCCCACTGTTTATACGGCCCGTAGAAGGGCCACTGTTTCTACAGCCCGTAGGAGGCCCAGTGTCACTACAATAAATATTAGCCCATGGTTATTGTGGCCTAGTTTTAAAAAATAGGTTATTGCAACCACTAGCAAACCGCAGAAAAAGAACTGCACTGACTACAAGCAAACAAATAAACAAGACAACAAGGAAATAAATAAGCAAGCAACTTACACTAGGCTATCACGGCTATTGCACATATTACATCCACTGGGCATCAAAGTTCGCCACCAGTGCAAATATAGGGAGCACATCAGCATATAAACGCCACAGCAAAACAAGTCCAGAACTGAAACCACTTCAGAAGATCTCAAGAAACAATATCCTGGGTACCCATAATGCTGGCAAGATGCTTAGCAAGCTTATTAACTTTCTCTTGTTTGGCGCTTAAGTCCTCCAGCGCTTGCTGTTGCACCAGAAAGTATGCATCTGAATTCTGCAAGGACTTCCTCAGTCCTTCGGCTTCCTGTCGCATAACATCTGATTGATGTCTTTCAACTTGAAGTTGAGACTCAAGAAGCCGAACTAATTCAGGCAACGAGTTTGAAGAGCTGGTGCCAGCAGTGGTAGCCAGTAACTCGAACACTACATCAAGATAGGACTTTGGGGTTGTCTCAGTGTCTTCAATATAGTTTTTATCAGGTTTCTTGGAGACCAACAGGGATGTCTCACTATCTTGAACCTTATCTATTGAGTAACGTAGTAATTTCAAAATTTTCCTACGCACACGCAAGATCATGGTGATGCATAGCAACGAGAGGGGACAGTGTTGTCTACGTACCCTTGTAGACCAAAAGCAGAAGCGTTAGCACAACGCAGTTGATGTCTTCGTACGTCTTCACAGCCTGACCGATCAAGCACCGAAAGCACGACACCTCCGAGTTCTTGCACACGTTCAGCTCGATGACGTCCCTCGAACTCCGATCCATCCGAGTGTCGAGGGAGAGTTTCGTCAGCACGACAGCGTGGTGACGATGATGATGTTCTACCGGCGCACGGCTTCGCCTAAGCACCGCTACGATATTATCAAGGTGGACTATGGTGGAGGGGGGCACCGCACACGGCTAAGAGATCCAAGGGATCAATTGTTGTGTCTATGGGGTGCCCCCCTGCCCCCGTATATAAAGGAGCAAGGGGGAGGTGTCCGACCAAGGAGGAGGACGCGCCAAGGAAGGAGTCCTACTCCCACCGGGAGTAGGACTCCTTCTTTCCTTGTTGGAGTAGGAGAGAAGGAAAGAGGAGAGGGAGAAGGAAAAGGGGGCTGCACCCCTTGTCCAATTCGGACCAGAGGGGGGGGGGGCGCAGGCCTCCTTCCTTTTGGCCTCTCTCCTCTATTCCCGTATGGCCCAATAAGGCCCATATACTCCCCAGAGAATTCCCAAACTCTCCGGTACTCCGAAAAATACCCGAATCACTCGGAACCTTTCCGAAGTCTGAATATTGTCATCCAATATATCGATCTTTACGTCTCGACTATTTCGAGACTCCTCGTCATGTCCCCGATCTCATCCGGGACTCTGAACTACCTTAGGTACATCAAAACACATAAACTCATAATATAACTATCATCTAACTTTAAGCGCGTGGACCCTATGGGTTCGAGAACTATGTAGACATGATCGAGACACGTCTCCGGTCAATAACCAATAGCGGAACCTGGATGCTCATATTGGCTCCCACATATTCTATGAAGATCTTTATCGGTCAAACCGCATAACAACATACGTTGTTCCCTTTGTCATCGGTATGTTACTTGCCCGAGATTCGATCGTCGGTATCTCAGTACCTAGTTCAATATCGTTACCGGCAAGTCTCTTTACTCGTTCCGTAATACATGTAATACATCATCCTACAACTAACTCATTAGTTGCAATGCTTGCAAGGCTTATAGTGATGTGCATTACCGAGTGGGCCCAGAGATACCTCTCCGACAATCGGAGTGACAAATCCTAATCTCGAAATACGCCAACCCAACAAGTACCTTTGGAGACATCTGTAGAGCACCTTTATATTCACCCAGTTACGTTGTGACGTTTGGTAGCACACAAAGTGTTCCTCCGATAAACGGGAGTTGCATAATCTCATAGTCATAGGAACATGTATAAGTCATGAAGAAAGCAATAGCAACATACTAAACGATCAAGTGCTAAGATAACGGAATGGGTCAAGTCAATCACATCATTCTCCTAATGATGTGATCCCGTTAATCAAATGACAACTCTTTGTCCATGGCTAGGAAACATAACCATCTTTGATTAATGAGCTAGTCAAGTAGAGGCATACTAGTGACACTCAGTTTGTCTATGTATTCACACATGTATCATGTTTCGGGTTAATACAATTCTAGCATGAATAATAAACATTTATCATGAAATAAATAATAACTTTATTATTGCCTCTAGGGCATATTTCCTTCAGTCTCCCACTTGCACTAGAGTCAATAATCTAGTTCACATCATCATGTGATTCAACACCAATATTCACATCTGTATGTGATTAATACCCATAGTTCACATCGTCATATGATCAACACCCAAATTAAGGGTTTACTAGAGTCAATAATCTAGTTCACATTGCTATGTGATTAACACCCAAAGAGTACTAAGGTATGATCATGTTTTGCTCATGAGAGAAGTTTAGTCAACAGGTCTGTTACATTCAGAGCCGCATGTATTTTGCAAATATTCTATGTCTACAATGTTCTGCACGGAGCTACTCTAGCTAATTGCTCCCACTTTGAATATGTATCCAGATTGTGACTCAGAGTTATCTGGATCGGTGTAAAGCTTGCACCGATGTAACTCTTTACAACAGGCTCTTTTATCACCTCCATAATCGAGAAATATTTCCTTAGTCCTTACTAAAGATATTCTTGACCGCTGTCTAGTGATCTACTTCTAGATCAAAAATTGTACTCCCTTGCCAAACTCAGAGCAAGGTATACAATAGGTCTAGTACACAGCACAACATACTTAATAGAACCTATGACTGAGGCATAGGGAATGACTTTTCATTCTCTTTCTATTTTCTGCCATGGTCAGGTTTTTTTTGAGTCTTACTCAACTTCACACCTTGCAACACATACAAGAATTATTTATTTGACTATTTCATTTTGAACTACTTCAAAATCTTATCAAGGTATGTACTCATTGAAAAATCTTATCAAGCGTCTTGATCTATCTCTATAGATCTTGATGCTCAATGTGTAAGCAGCTTTACCGAGGTATTTCATTGAAAAACTTTTATTCAAGTATCCTTTTATGCTATGCAGAAATTCTATATCATTTCCAATCAACAATATGTCGTCTACATATAATATCAGAAATGCTACAGAGCTCCCACTCACTTTCTTGTAAATACAAGTTTCTCCAAAAGTCTGTATAAAACCATATGCTTTGATCACACTATCAAAGCGTTTATTCCAACTCCGAGAGGCTTGCACCGGTCCATAAATGGATCGCTGGAGCTTGCACACTTTGTTAGCACCTTTTGGATCGACAAAACCTTCTGGTTGTATCATATACAAGTCTTCTTCTAGAAATCCATTCAGGAATGCAGTTTTGACATCCATTTGCCATATTTCATAATTATAAAATGCGGCAATTGCTAACATGATTCGGATAGACTTAAGCATCGCTACGGGTGAGAAAGTCTCATCGTAGTCAACCCCTTGAACTTGTCGAAAAACCTTTTGCAACAAGTCGAGCTTAGTAGACAGTAACACTACTATCAGTGTCCGTCTTCCTCTTGAAGATCCATTTATTCTCGATGGCTTGCCGATCATCGGGCAAGTCAACCAAAGTCCATACTTTATTCTCATACATGGATCCTATCTCAGATTTCATGGCCTCAAGCCATTTTGCGGAATCTGGGCTCATCATCGCTTCCTCATAGTTCATAGGTTCGCCATGGTCAAGTAACATGACTTCCAGAATAGGATTACCGTACCACTCTGGTGTGGATCTTACTCTGGTTGACCTACGAGGTTCAGTAGTAACTTGATCTGAAGTTTCATGATCAATATCATTAGCTTCCTCACTAATTGGTGTAGGAATCACTGGAACTGATTTATGTGATTAACTACTTTCCAATTCGGGAGAAGGTACAATTACCTTATCAAGATCTACTTTCCTCCCACTCACTTCTTTCGAGAGAAACTCCTTCTCTAGAAAGGATCCATCTTAGCAATGAATAAATTGCCTTCGGATCTGTGATAGAAGGTGTACCCAATAGTTACCTTTGGGTATTCTATGAAGACACACTTCCCCGATTTGGGTTCGAGCTTATCAGGTTGAAACTTTTTCACATAAGCATCGTAGCCTCAAACTTTAAGAAATGATAACTTTGGTTTCTTGCCAAACCAAAGTTCATAAGGCGTCGTCTCAATGGATTTTGATGGTGCCCTATTTAATGTGAATGCAACTGTCTCTAATGCATAACCCCAAAACAATAGTGGGAAACCGATAAGAGACATCATAGATCGCACAATATCCAATAAAGTGTGGTTACGATGTTCGGACACACCATAACACTGTGGTGTTCCAGGTGGCGTGAGCTGTGAAACTATTCCACATTGTTTTATATGAAGGCCAAACTCGTAACTCAAATATTCTACTCCACGATCAGATTGTAGAAACTTGATTTTCTTGTTACGATGATTCTCCACTTCACTCTGAAATTCTTTGAACTTTTCAAATGTTTCAGACTTGTGTTTCATTAAGTAGATATACTCATATCTGCTCAAATCATCTTGTGAAGGTCAGAAAAATAACGATACCCGCCACGAGCATCAATACTCATTGGATCACATACATCAGTATGTATTATTTCCAATAAGTCACTAGCTCGTTCCATTGTTCCGGAGAACGGAGTTTTAGTCATCTTGCCCATAAGGCACGGTTCGCAAGCATCAAATGATTCATAATCAAATGATTCAAAAATCCATCTTCATGGAGTTTTTGCATGCGCTTTACACCGATATGACCCAAACGACAGTGCCACAAATATGTTGCACTATCATTATCAACTTTGCATCTTTTGGCATCAATATTATGAATATGTGTATCACCATGATCAAGATTCAATAAACCATCAACATTGGGTGTATGACCATAGAAGGTTTTTTTCATGTAAATAGAATAACAATTTATTCTCTGTCTTAGATGAATAATCATATCGCAATAAACATGATCTAATCATATTTATGCTCAATGCAAACACCAAATAACATTTATCTAGGTTCAACACTAATCTCGAAAATATAGGGAGTGTACGATGATGATCATATCAATCTTGGAACCACTTCCAACACACGTCGTTACTTCACCCTCAACTAGTCTCTGTTTATTCTGTAACTCCTGTTTCGAGTTACTAATCTTAGCAACCGAACAAGTATCAAATACTTAGGGGCTAATATAAACACTAGTAAGGTACACATCAATAACCTGTATATCAAATATACCCTTGTTCACTTTGCCATCCTTCTTATGCACCAAATATTCAGGGCATTTCCGCTTCCAGTGACCATTTCCTTTGCAGTAGAAGCACTTAGTTTCAGGATTTGGTCCAGCTTTGGGCTTCTTCACGGGAGTGACAACTTGCTTGCCAGTCTACTTGAAGGTCCCTTTCTTTTCCTTTACCCTTTTCTTGAAACTAGTGGTCTTATCAATCATCAACACTTGATGCTGTTTTCTTGATTTCTACCTTCGTCGATTTCAGCATCACGAAGAGCTCAGGAATCATTTTCGTCATCCCTTGCATTATAGTTCATCACGAAGTTCCAGTAACTTGGTGATGGTGACTAGAGAACTCTGCCAATCACTATCTTATCCGGAAGATTAACTCCCACTTGATTCAAGCGATTGTAGTACTTAGACAATCTAAGCACTTTCTCACTAGTTGAGCAATTCTCCTCCATCTTTTGGCTATAGAACTTGCTGGAGACTTCATATCTCTCAACTCGGGTATTTGCTTGAAATATTAACTTCAACTCCTGGAACATCTCATATGGTCCATGATGTTCAAAACGTCTTTGAAGTCCCAATTCTAAGCCGTTAAGCATGGTGCACTAAACTATCAAGTAGTCATCATATTGAGCTAGCCAAACGTTCATAACTTCTGCATCTGCTCCTGCAATAGGTCTGTCACCTAGAGGTGCATCAAGGACATAATTCTTCTGTGCAGCAATGAGGATACACCTTAGATCACAGACCTAGTCCATATCATTGCTACTATCATCTTTCAACATAGTTTTCTCTAAAAACATAGGGAAGCAACAACGCAAGCTATTGATCTACAACAACATAGACATGCAAAATACTATCAGGGCTAAGTTCATGAGAAATTTAAGTTTAATTAATCATATTACTTAAGAACTCCCACTTAGATAGACATCCCTCTAATCATCTAAGTGATCACGTGATCCAAATCAAATAAACCATAACCGATCATCACGTGAAATGGAGTAGTTTTCAATGGTGAACATCACTATGTTGATCATATCTACTATATGATTCACGCTCGACCTTTCGGTCTCAGTGTTCCGAGGCCATATCTGCATATGCTAGGCTCGTCAAGTTTAACCCGAGTATTCCGCGTGTGCAATTGTTGCACCCGTTGTATTTGAATATAGAGCCTATCACACCCGATCATCACGTGGTGTCTCAGCACAAAGAACTTTCGCAACGGTGCATACTCAGGGAGAACACTTATACCTTGAAATTTAGTGAGAGATCATCTTATAATGCTACCGTCAAACAAAGCAAAATAAGATGCATAAAGGATAAACATCACATGCAATCAATATAAGTGATATGATATGGCCATCATCATATTGTGCTTGTGATCACCATCTCTGAAGCACCATCATGATCACCATCGTCACCGGTGCGACACCTTGATCTCCATCGTAGCATCATTGTCGTTTCGCCACCAATTCCTTCTACGACTATCGCTACCGCTTAGTGATAAAGTAAAACAATTACAGGGCGATTGCATTGCATACAATAAAGCGACAACCATATGGCTCCTGCCAGTTGCTAACTCAGTTACAAAACATGATCATCTCATACAATAAAATATAGCATCACGTCTTGACCATATCACATCACAACATGCCCTGCAAAAACAAGTTAGACGTCCTCTACTTTGTTGTTGCAAGTTTTACATGGCTGCTACGGGCTGAGCAAGAACCGTTCTTACCTATGCATGAAAACCACAACGATAATTCGTCAAGTTAGTGCTGTTTTAACCTTCTCAAGGACCGGGCGTAGCCACACTCGGTTCAACTAAAGTTGGAGAATCTGACACCAACCAACCACCTATGTGCAAATCACGTTGGTTGAACTAGTCTCGCGTAAGCGTACGCGTAATGTCAGTCTGGGCCGCTTCATCCAACAATACTGCCGAACCAAAGTATGACATGCTGGTAAGCAGTATGACTTGTATCGCCCACAACTCACTTGTGTTCTACTCGTGCATATAACATCAATGCATAAAACCTGGCTCGGATGCCACTGTTGGGTAACGCAGTAATTTCAAAATTTTCCTACACACACGCAAGATCATGGTGATGCATAGCAATGAGAGGGCAGAGTGTTGTCTATGTACCCTTGTAGACCGAAAGCGGAAGCGTTAGCACAACGCGGTTGATGTATTTGTACGTCTTCATGGACCGACCGATCATGCACTGAAAGCACGGCACCTCTGAGTTCTTGCACATGTTCAGCTCGATGACATCCCTCGAACTCCGATCTAGCCGAGTGTCGATTGAGAGTTCCGTTAGCACGATGGCGTGGTGACAATGATGATGTTCTACCGGCACAGGGCTTCACTTAAGCACCGCTACAATATTATCGAGGTGGACTATGGTGGAGGGGGGCACCGCACACGGCTAAGAGATCCAAGGGATCAATTGTTGTGTCTATGGGGTGCCCCTGCCCCCGTATATAAAGGAGCAACGGGGGAGGCGGTCGGCCAAGGAGGAGGGAGCGCCAAGGGGGGAGTCCTACTCCCACCGGGAGTAGGACTCCTCCTTTCCTTGTTGGAGTAGGAGAGAAGGAAAGAGGAGGAGAGGGAGAAGAAAAAGAGGGGGCTGCACCCCTTGTCCAATTTAGACCAGAGGGGGGGGGGTGCAGGCCTCCTTCCATTTGGCCTCTCTCCTCTATTCCCGTATGGCCCAATAAGGCCCATATACTCCCCGGAGAATTCCCGTAACTCTCCAGTAGTCCGAAAAATACCCGAAATACTCGGAACCTTTCCGAAGTCTGAATATAGTCGTCCAATATATCGATCTTTACGTCTCGACTATTTAGAGACTCCTCGTCATGTCCCCCATCTCATCTGGGACTCCGAACTACCTTCGGTACATCAAAACACATAAACTCATAATATAACTGTCATCTAACTTTTAGCGTGCGGACCCTACAGGTTCGAGAACTATGTAGACATGATCGAGACACGTCTCCGGTCAATAACCAATAGCGGAACCTGGATGCTCATATTGGCTCCCATATATTCTACGAAGATCTTTATCGGTCAAACCACGTAACAACATACGTTGTTCCCTTTGTCATCGGTATGTTACTTGCCCGAGATTCGATCGTCGGTATCTCAATACCTAGTTCAATATCGTTACCGGAAAGTCTCTTTACTCGTTCCGTAATACATCATCCTGCAACTAACTCATGAGTTGCAATGCTTGCAAGGCTTATAGTGATGTGCATTACCGAGTGGGCCTAGAGATACCTCGCCGACAATCGGAGTGACAAATCCTAATCTCGAAATACGCCAACCCAACAAGTACCTTTGGAGACACCTGTAGAGCACCTTTATAATCACCCAGTTATGTTGTGACATTTGGTAGCACACAAAGTGTTCCTCCGATAAACGGGAGTTGCATAATCTCATAGTCATAGGAACATGTATAAGTCATGAAGAAAGCAATAGCAACATACTAAACGATCAAGTGCTAAGCTAACGGAATGGGTCAAGTCAATCACATCATTCTCCCAATGATGTGATCCCGTTAATCAAATGACAACTCTTCGTCCATGGCTAGGAAACATAACCATCTTTCATTAATGAGCTAGTCAAGTAGAGGCATACTAGTGACACTCAGTTTGTCTATGTATTCACACATGTATCATGTTTCCGGTTAATACAATTCCAGCATGAATAATAAACATTTATCATGAAATAAGGAAATAAATAATAACTTTATTATTGCCTCTAGTGTATATTTCCTTCATTATCTGCATTACTTCCTTTACCATTGCATAACAGGGTACTCTTCTCCAATATTTTATCCACGTTCTAAAAGAGAAACAAACAAACACATCTCAGGTTTATAATGTAGTATATGAAACTCATTTTGGTAAATTAGTTCAGTAGTAAGGTGGACAGGATAACAACATGAAACAAACATATATCTATGTAGTATGGTCACTGTATGGTCTATATCATTCTAGTTTATGTTGCCAAATCAAGATAGATACAGTTCGAATCATATCTATTTAAGACAAAGCAACATAGACAGAATATAAGTGTGGGAAACTACACAACAATAACAACACTTGCAATGTGCATGTCATGAGAACATAACTGTTTATTCAATTGAAACTGAAATCAACATAGAGCAAGTTACAACAGCAAACGGCCAAACACGTTGAAGAAACAGGTTTAAAACATACCTGTTGCGCCATTGGAGTTTCAATTGCATCCTTCAAATTTGAAATTAGTTGGTATCAGTAAATACAGTGATGCAAGAGCAAAGTAGTATGAACCATAGCTACGGAACCTAACCTAAGAACAATTCTTCTTCTGCTTTAAGCGTTGACTTCGGGTTCGGAGTGGTGGTCCTCGTGATTTGGGCACTGCAGTTGCCTTACTAACTGCTCATGTTTGGGTGCTCTGTGGTGGAGACGGTGCCGTGTCAATGGGAACTGGGTGTCTATCTTCTGGGGTTGGGGTTAGAAGGGGTGTAGCTGGTTCTCTGTCCAACTGGGTAGGGGTACAATCTACATGAGTGTGGGTTATGTGTGGTGGGGATGGTTCTTGGGCAAGTACAACCGTGGTTCTATCTGCATCGACAGGTAACACGATATTTTCTGAAGACCGTGTTTTTACTCCCATAGATACTGCCATCACTCCCTCCAATTGAAATGGCTGATAAACAAGAAAAGTATTTGAATGTACAGACATTGTAAGATAGACAGGTGCAATGGATAGTAGGGAAGAAAACATGGCATGCAATAATTCATATTTTATGTTGTCTAAGCAAACAGAATAGCAGGATATAATTTCACATATATGATGGCTAATTAAACAGGATAGCATGACACAATTTCACATGTATGATGGCTAACTAAACATGATAGAATGACACACTTCAAAATATGATGACTATGTAAACAAGATGACATGATATAACTATACGATCTGTCTATTAAAGTGGTTGGCATGCCATAAATCACAAACATGTCATCGATGGAAACATGATGGCATGATATAATTCACAGATAGAATGACATAATTTAAAATATGATGACTATGTAAACAGGATGTGATGATATAACTATATTATGTCTTTAGAAAATGGGTTGGCATGCCATAATTCAGATACATGCTGTCTATGTAAACATCATGGCATGACATAATTCAAATATATGATTTATATACTAAGGAAGTGATCAGAGGGCAATCGCATATATGATGTGTCAACTAAGGAGATGGCATTCAATATTGTGTATATGATGTAAAAACTAAGCATTGCAATACAACATATGCATTATATGAGTAAGATAACCCTGCCAAGTTTGAGCATACACCTTAGGGGGATAATAGGACTGGTCATCTGCCTCTGAATCCTCCTCTAAAGAGCTATCTGTAACCAGCAAGATATCTGCTTCAGCAGGTAGCATTGTCTGCTCTGAAGACCTTGTTTTCACTCCGGATTTCTCCACCACCAATTCAAATGGCTGATGCACAGGAAGAGTAGTTGAATATACAAACATTGTCTACAAAAGCAATGAGAAATACAAAAAAAGGACGGCATGATATAATTCACATATATGACGCTTGCCTAAACAGCATGGCATTGCATAATTCACATACATAATGCCTTACAACAAGATAACATTGCATAATTCACATATATAATGTCTTGCAACAAGATGGCATTGCATAATTCACATATATGGTAATTAGACACTAAACAGGTGGCATTCACACAAAGCAAGTCTAAACTAAGCAAATGACATAGCAATGCAAGATACCATACGCACGATATGAGCAACACAACCCTGCCAAGTTAGGGCATGCACCTCGGGGGGGGGGGGGTATGACTCGCCATCTGTCTCTGAATCCTCCTCTGAGGAGCTATCAGTAACCAGCAAGACATGCGCTTCATCAGATAGCATTGTCTGCTCTGAAGACCTTGTTTCCACTCCAGATTTTTCCATGACCGTGCCGAATGGCTGATGCACACGAAGAGTAATTGAATGTACTAAAATTGTTGACAAATTTAACACGTAATAAAAAAATGATGGCATGATATAATTCACATATAAGATGACTGGCTCACCAGGGTGGCATTGCAAAATTCACATATATGATGCCTGGCTAGACAATATGGCATTGCATGATTCACATATACGATAAAGAAACTAAACAGATGGCATTGAAACAAAGCATGTCTAAACTAAGCAGATGACATCTTTAATGTATACATTAAGCAATGCAAGGCACCATATGCATGATATTACCAACATCAGCATGCCAAGTTAGAGCGAAGACCTCATGGGGTAAATAGGAGTGGTCTTCTCCTTCTGAATCCCCCTCAGAACAGTTATCTTCCTCTTGATTACGATCCGA
>NC_041381.1:642207940-642210159 GCF_002162155.2 Triticum dicoccoides
AAGGCTCGTCTCTTTTGCTATACATGATCAGTTCCATTGTGTACAATAACTGGCATGCATAGTAATAAAACATAGTGAGATTATGTAAGGAGTGCATGCACAAATCCAGAGTGATGGTAGCAAACTGTGGATAGACCCAAAACCAATGATAGCAGGCAGATAATAGCTTTAGTTAAAAAATACAGATAATGGTTCCTTTAATGTTTGTTTGCACCCAACATGAAACTCATAGTAGACACCAGAGATTAACCAGATAGTAGACAGATAGTACTGATTGCTGCCCCAATATGTACCCCACAACCATTTAAAAACTCAAGTTTCAGCATTAGTTTGGACCTAACTCAGAGTCTAATAGGTGAACACGACGATAATGTAGCATGTCATCATATTAAGCGACGCATATCGTAAGCAGACACGGAAGAGTGCGACCTCTCTTGCGGACCCGTGTAGTCCTCAAGGTCATCTGCGCAATTGATGATGGTAATGCAGTTGTCGTGGCTGCCGGCAGCGGGGAAGAAGATCTGAGGCGGCGAAAGACAGTCTGGAGAGTGGATCCCTGCTGTGGTGAACCCTTCCATCGTTGGAGCAGCTGAGCTGGGGTGGAACACAGCGTTGCAGGAGCTGGACAAACCACACAAGGTTTTCTTTGACACATATCTGTAATAGAAGTATTTGAGTAAGGGCTTGTTTGAATTTGAGGATTCTAACAATGCAGGGATAGGAAATAGACAAGAATAGGATAGGAATGCACGTGCAAAACAGAGAATTTAAAAACACAGGATTTCTACCAATCTGGGTGTTTGATTCACAACAATTGGAAGATCACAGGATGCAAAAAAGCATGGTGAGATTAAGTCAAACCACAAGAAAATGTTCGGTTATAATGCTATTATGCTACTATCTCTTAATCTTGTGCTTGATGAATAGGAATATGAAAAGGAGGAGAATTGGAAATTAGAATTCCTACGGTTTTTCTTTCAAGGAGACACTAAAGGAACAAATCCTACAGTTTTCCTTTGCTCCATTCCTTTGCACCAAATTCATGAAAAGTAGTACCATAGGAAACTTTCCAATTCCTATGTTTTTCATTCACTTTTCCTTTCAAGCACTGGCGATTCTAGTAGGTAGGCTTGAGCAAGGAAAATCCTGCACTAAAAAATGTTTTTGTGCTACTTCTATTACTTTGGACCCAAGCCACTGCCATACTAGCTCAACTCCTAGGCCCATCGACAAATGCACAGCTCAAACATGCAGAGATAAATAATGATGGCATTCAAGAGAGTCCATCACGGATAGCTAAGTTGCCTGGTACCTCACTGCTTGTCATATAGTAGGATAAAATAATTGTATTTCCCCTCACCACATGTAGAGTAAAAAAGAGATGCAACAAGTGTACAACCTCTTTGGTGAAGCCATGTCGATCTCAGCGTGATTGGGTTGGCCGGTGAGGATGCTCTGACTGACTTGGCTGTCGGAGGAGGGTAAGAAGATCTTAGGCATCTGGAGATGGAGCCCGAGGTACTGCTCCGATGTGATGGAGGGTTTCGTCCTTGGAGCTGCTCCGGTGAGTTGTACGAGGCCGAGGGTGAAGTAGGACAAGAGGGACAACGAAGAAAGTTAACCTGAGTGGAATTCTAATAGAATCTCCAATACATGACGTAAAATACACAACCACAAAGTGCTAGATGTAAAATACATCAGCCGCTCATCTCTGAACTTAACTGTCGAAACTGAACTTAACTGTGAAAACTGAACTTAACTGTCGAAACTGAACATAACTGTCGAAACTGAATTTTGCTGTTGAAACTGAATTTTGCTGTCGAAACTGAACGCACTAGCAAGGTGAGGCTACACGTCGGTCGACTAACTTTTTCATCTGTGGTCAGTCGGTTTTGCAGCCGTTGGATACGAAATCAAGGGCCCGCGGTTCATCTTGAACCTCCACCCCCCTGAGCCGCCAGCCACCACCGGCCAAACAACAGCCCCCCGCCGCCCGCGGCCAGCGGTGCGCCGCCCCGCCCGCCCCGAAAACACTCCCCACCGCCGGTCTACCGCCGCCCCGGCCATCCCTCTAGACCCCCCATGGCGAGCTTTTTCTCCGGCGATCCCGATGCCACCGCTCCGCCAATGCCTCGCCACTGCCGGCGACCACCGCCCCCATCCTGAACCCTAAGATAGATAGTGGGGTACCTCTCCGGCGAGCCCCCCTCCCCGCTGCG
>NC_041381.1:642210386-642248629 GCF_002162155.2 Triticum dicoccoides
ACCCAAAAGTCGATTTAGTCGACTGAAGTGTAGCTAAATCGGAGCAGCATCACAAGCAAGAGCAAGAGCGAGAGAAGCAACACGAGCAAGAGCAATAGCAAGAGCAGACCAGGCAGGGGACCAAGAGCAAGAGTAGAGCAGCAGCGTGAGCGAGAGCTAAAACAACAGCAACTCCTACTGATGTGGACGTCGTCGCTGAGGGAGCGACGCCGTGGAGGAAGTGGCCGGCGACGCTGCTGTGGATGGAGCCGCGCCGTGTTGGCTTGGGACCGAGCGCCGACAGCACCGGGAGATTGAATCAAGAAGAAAATGCGGCAATTAGTGTACAACCTCTTTGGTGGCGCCGATTAGGCCGCAACTTCATCCGAGGAAACAATGATGATGATGCTCTTCCAGTGGTGCAGGTGAAGACGGCGGTGTGGGAATGGAGGTGGCGCGAAAGACGAGGGGAACATCGGGGCAGCTCCTTGGAGGTGGAGGACGGGGTGGCTGAACCGGCGGGATGATGAGATTGACGAGGGATCCTCATCCGGTACGGTGGATGAGGGACGTCGAGGTGTTGTTGTGGACGACGTCGTCGGGGAAGAGGCTCCGGCTGGGTGGCGGACGGAGCAGGGTGTGGGGTTTCGTCGTGGGTTTTCGCGGCCTCGGTGTACGAATGGGTGGGCGGATGGGATGGCAGTGGGGAACCATGGCTTAGAGACGTGCTTGTCCCAAATGTGGGGTAAGTCACAAAAGTACCCCCACCGATTTGAGGCAGTTCTTTCGGTTCAGGGGTACCATGGGCATTTCGTGTGTCGGGATTTCACAGGAGGTGGGAGTTTCCGAGCGCGTTGTAATTTCGGAATAGCAAGGTGCGGGTTGAGATGGAGGGAGTTGTCAGAGCACAACGAGACAAAGATATATCTTAAATATTTCGGGCTAACAAGGCGCGGGTTGAAGAGGCAGGAGTTCCGCAGCATGATAAACAGAGACACTAGCTTGAATTTTCAGCATAACAAGGCGTGGCTTGAAATTTCGGAAGAACAAGCTTAACATGTACCCAAAAAAGAAGACAATTTGCACCTCAACATGCACAACACACACACAAACACCATTTAGACTAGAGTAAGGTACACGTGCATTGCACGCATGAGATTTGGCAACCAAATTATGAATAAATACCACATTATAGCATGCAAGCTTTGAGTCATATATGCATGATGTAGATGTTAATTCTTATAGTTCATTTCATTCAAAATCATCTAGTTTTTATAAGAAAGCTAACCTATTTTAAGATTCATGGAATTGTGCGTTGTAAGACAAAAAGTAAAAACAAATAATGGCAAATCATGTAGAAAAACATTTGGGCAATTCTGATATGTAAGATTCTAGAACAAATAAGAAGTGCTTGTGTTTTGATGTTTGTGCATTATGCTTAAGTTCAACCATGGAGTCTTCTAGATTATACATGTGGCAAAATCTGGTGGAATCTAGATGATATCCAACGGCCAGTAGTGCTCAAATTTGCCATCTTTGGACCATCGGATTCGCCTCATCCAATGACCATCTTTCAAAGTTAAAGTTACCCGCACATAATATATAAAATATAAAATATTATATATATAGGGGTATAGATATAGATATGTGATGCGAAAGCCACCCATCATCTCCAAATAGAAATAGTGTGTCCATGCACGGATGCGACCTGGCCAAATGATGTCTGCCATCGGTATCTCAAATTCAAATCAGTCTGACCTTGTTCAATGTGTATACATTACAACGTGCTCATTTCCAAACCACACCGCGCAGATCTCTGTTATATTCATACATCAGGATCTCTTATTCAAATATTTGAATTCAACTTTACATTGATTATGACCTCACCTATTCTTTTACACCCACACAGTAGTCTTCTCTTTATAATTGTACCACTAACTTTCTCTCGTGCATGCATGCACACACACTACCAGTCGGCATTATCCATCGCACGCATGCAATCTTTTTCTTCAGGTCGGTCTCCCACGAAGGCACACACCCACACACATCCCCCTCTCCATCATATCGGGCATTCTTTATCTCTCACGCGTGCATGCGCAACGATCGATGTTCCTCTATGTATGTGTGTATATAGCTAGGTCTTTCATAGTTTTCCACACAAACCGATCAATCGATATATCCAGTGAGGTCTCACCCTCTTTCCCACGTCCACATCGATCAATCTATACCTCTCCATATAGGATTAACATATATACCTAATACACCCACATTAATTATATATCCAACATCCCCCTCTCATCATACATGCCTTCCGCTTCATCTCTCAGACGCGTGCACAATGGCGAAGACAGGGGGCAGTAAGCCCCCCCCCCCTAAGATCACTATATATCAGGGCTAATATGAATGTGATAATTAGACAATTGCTGCTAAAAATGGTTTAAGTTCATGAATTGACCCTCCTCGTAAAGGATTAGCAATGCTTGGCCCCCTAGCTCATTTATTTTTCATGGCTCCGCCACTGCGTGCAACAGCGCACGTGTTCGCCCCCTCTCTCTAAATATTGATCTCGCACTTGTGCATTCCTTCATAGTCTCCCTCCACTCGGCCCCTCACACCATCTTATAGCCCCCCACCGGATTTTGCCACATGTACAATCTAGCAGACTCCATGGTTGAACTTAAGCATAATGCACAAACCTCAAAACAACAGTGGTTCTCTTTTGTTCAAGAATCTTCCGTATCATAACTGCCCAAACTTTTTTCTAGTTGAATTGCCATTATTTGTTTTTACTTTATGCTTTACAATGCAAAATTCCATGAATCATAAAATAGATCAAGGGCTTCTTTGATTCAAAGGATTCTCAAAGGAATTTTGGAGGATTCTAATCATTAGGATTTTTTCCTATCTTGGTTGTTTGATTCGTAGGATTGTAAACCATAGGAATTTTTCCATATGATTCATTTGCACTAGATTTCATAGGAAACATCCCATCCACTCAAACCTCTTTGAAAGAATTTTGCGTTTTTTCTATGCACAATCAAACACTCGTACAATCCTGTAGGATTCAAGACGACATTCCACTATAATCCCATGTTTTTCCTATTCCCGCGTTCTTAGCTTTTTTGTAAAAACTAATTGATTTTGAATGAGATGAACTATAAGAATTAAACGAAGGGCTACATCAGGCATATATGACTCAGAGCTTACATGCTATAGTGTGGTATTTATTCATAATTTGGTTGCAAAATCTGATGCGTGCAATGCACGTGTACCTTACTAGTACTCCGAGTATGTGCAAAACACGTAAATTAGAATACCAATGGCACGCTACACAGTGTCTCACTTACAGTTCATGAAGCCACGTGGCACATGTGGAGGCGTTGTCGCGACCTCCTTGCATGGATTGATCACAGTGACGTGCTGCTGGTTTCAGAAGAATGTACTTGTCTTCCCTGAGCCATACTGGCGGTACATGCACGAAGTGAAGATGTGCACACACGCCACGCACGCACTCATTCCCTCTCATGCACACGCGGGTACACGGGGCGGATGAAATTTTGTACCAAGATCCACCCCATGTGATAATTTGACGTGTGTAAAGTCGTTCACTTCATTGATGGTCAATTAATACAACGCATGCAAATTGAGTGGACGTGAGGGCAGAAGAAAGACATTATTACTCCACTACGCGCATGCGAGTAGTTAAATTGTGGGTTGCTAGTAGTACTTCTATTGGTCTCCTTCGTATTTTGTGCCAATTTTTGACAGTAACATAATATTTACGCATTTGAGCAGTGTAGTACTTGAAATTTATGTTCCGCTAAACTCATCGGGAACCGTTTCTGGCCTCGAAACCAAAACCATCAATTAATCTTTACCTTGTTCCCATCACATTCGAAAGCCTGCTCACACCTACTAGTACGTACCAAACCTGAACGTGTTCCCACTATGCAGGTATTAGTACTAGTGCTAGTACTTAGGTTATAAAAAAGGGAACTACCTAACCAAAAATTACTCTACCTTTCCTCCTCATAAGTGCTTCTTCTTCATCCGTTGTTGCCATGGCCGGTGAGCAGAGCTCTAGGTCGAGAACTAATCGTAACAAGGGAGCGGCAACCAAGGTTGTGGAAAAAAAAGAGAGGGCTCGCCGCCACGTAGAGACCTCGAAAGATCTCTCACGGGCAGGGGATGGCTCCCAGGAGCGCCCTAGCCGCGGAGGTGAACATGCCGAGCCGGTGGAGCTGGAGTCGTTATCCCTCGACGGCATGCCCGATCAGCTCAATAAGCACCTCAATAAGCAGAAGGAGTTCATCCAAGGCTTGATGGAGTTGCTGAAGGAGAGCGTTGACGACATGCCCGCCGAGCTCAATCAGCAGGGGGAGTTGACCGCCGGCTTGGTGATGCTGCTAAAGAAGAGCATTGTCTCGGAGAAGAAGGCGACCGGCAAAATCCTGCGACTTCAAGAGGACAAGGCGAAGCTCTGCCACGAGATCGACCTGTTGAAGGAGAAGAACGCCGGCTGGAAGAAGCTGCATGAGAATAGTAGTTCCTCGATGAAGATGCTGCAGACCCTCGTCATGGAACAGAAGGAGGAGTTGGCGAAGCTCCGCATCGAGTACCTGGCTGCTGTCAAGGTACGTAATGCGGCCGTGGAATAGATGATGAAGGCTCGCGTCGAGAAATCCCGCGTCATGGACAGAATGAAGAAGATGGCGGAGCAGATGCGCAAGGAGATGGAGGTCGTGGAGGCGATAAAGAAGCAGTTACGACTCCGCGGTGAATTAGATCATTTTGGGTGATAATCTTCCTTCTTATTTTGCTCCTATGTTTCATCTTTTGCTTCGGGTGTTTCGCCGCACGTGTCACGTTCTCTGCGAGGCATGAATAGAACAATGGTTTTTTTGAGGGAATGAATAGAACAATGCTAACAATGAGATGACTAGCAAATTAGATCATTTTTATCGCCATATGGCACTGGGCTGCCGTGTTTCGTGCTCCTCCGTTGCAGTACTACTCCAGTGGAAAACTTGAGTATACCGCATGGTTCTTTGCTCCTCCTCGATCAGGTTGTCGGCGCATTTATATGAGCAATCAAATCACAAGGCCCCACCTTCCAGCAGTAATGAGCCGTCAAATCACAAAGGGCCTCGCCTCTCATGAAACCGACCAAGCTAGACTACCCCGCCCTCTAGCCTTTTAAAAAATGTATACTTTTGTACATCATAGTATCGATGGATTGCGCCATGGAGCAAAACTTGAAATTAAAAAAAAGGTGGTACATATAGAGAGCGCTCGTCGCCAAATTATGCATATAGTACTATTAAAAAGGCTAGTCACAATAATGGTGTCCAGCACAACCCACCCCTCAAATAAAACTAAGCACCCTGGAATTCTTTAACAAAACTAAGCACCCTGAAATTCTTTGACAACTAAACTGCTGGCTATATGATGTTGGCCATATATATTGTACGTATATAATGTGAAGAAATGAGTGGTAGTACTATACCAACTAAAAGATGAAATGTAAGAAATACTAGTATGTACATACTGAAGAGTTAACAAGAAGAAACATAACATAGTTCTGCTGGGGGCTCAGCACAACACACCCCTCAAATTAAATTAAGCACACCTAAAATTAAACTTTGCAACTATTCCGGTAGACACTGCATTAGAACCACCATGAGCAACGACACTGCCACCTTACTCGGAGTTCTCGTCCACGTCCTCGACTTCGTCCTTGTCCCTCTTCCTCTTGGCCGATACTTCTTTGCTTGAACCGCACACTTGGCTGTTGCTCTTCATCCAACCCTTGTAGATATTGAAGCAAAGGTAGCCATCCATTCCAGCATAGTGGATGTGGTCTATATCTAGTACATTCCGATGCCATGCATGACGATGAAACGTGTATGGAGGTTTCTCCAGTTTACCGTACGAAGGATGAACCATGGCTCCTGCCGGGGTCAGCATTGAAGGCTGACGAGAGGACACCAACCGATTCTTCTGGAGGTCGAAGGTGTTTCCTACAACAAGGCCTATCCGCCTCAGGACTTCTTTGTCATTACCAAAGTCTACAGTAATGAATTTGACTAGGTTGCTCTCGAGGAAGTCCTTAAAATCCTGGCACTCAACGTCGGCATGGCATATGTGGTAGACCAAGCATAAGTCATGCATGCAAACCTAGATCACGGTGGGCTTCTTCCTCTCTTCATCCTTTAGATCCTTCCCTCGTCCCAGACTGTGGTGTACTCAACATCTAGCCCAGCGACGCACTCATCATCTGAGTCTTCGAACATGCGTCTGAAGCGAGAAAGGCATCCTTTCACCGTCGCGGAAGAACGGGTGTAGATGACGTCGAACTCATTGCCGGTGATGGTTCTAACCTTGTACTCACCGCCGATCGTGGAGATTTGGGACGCCATGGATTTGGGAGGAGGGTTAGGATTAGTGGAACTGCCATAATGTGAATGGACGGGACGACTAGGAGCGAACCGCCATAGTATTAAAGGACGTGCGGGGACGAGTAGGAGCGAACTGCCAGCGTGCGAACGGCAGGGTAGTGGCTTTCCATTCTCCCATGATACGGGCTTCCGAGAGCCCTTGGATCCGAGATCGAATGCTTGCATGGCGTGATTCTACACCTATGGGTGAATATCCTATCCTGGAGGGTTATTCTGCAAATTTTTAGCAACTTAGCATGCGACCGTTTGATCTCAGATCCAAGGGCTGCCAGCAGCCTGTATCATGGTCGCGCCTACCACGACCGTCGCGTTGCTCGCGCGGCCGTGCCCTTGGAGATTTAACACGGTGCGTTAGGCTATCTGATGTTGGCATGTCATACATAGTCATCACTTAGTCACTCATACTACAAAAAGGTTGGCTATAAGTGTATTTTTTACTTCTCTCTATCTCTTTCTTCATACTCCCTCCGTCCCATAATATAAGAACGTTTTTGACACTAGTGTAGTGCCAAAAATGTTCTTATATTATGGGACACATGGAGTACTAGTATTTATTTCATTTGCCAAGGAGTGACCTCTTCCAATGAAATGGTGTTGCTAAGTTTGCTTCATTTAATTAGCTATAGACTCAAAATTGTCTTTTCACCTAGGTACACACGCTTAGCACCATTTCTTCCTTGGGTCACCAAACTAGTCTCTCTCTTCTTGATTAACTTGCCACATCAGACTTTATGCCTATGTGGCAAGCTTAGCACCTGTAGGAGCAAGTAAAAGTAAGTACAATAGTGCACTTTACATGGCATTTTTGCATATGTGGAGGAAAGAGAGGCAAGGAAAAAGTGGAGAAGTGGGCTCTCATGCAAGAGCCAACCTCTACTACATGGTGGAGCATTGGGAGCGGCACCTGTATGGAGGTGGTCAGGAATCAGGAGACTCACGCCGGTCGTAGCACCGCAGTTAAAATGATAATGGAAAGTCAAATCACAGGGCCCCACCTGTCCAACAGTAACTCGCTATCAAATCACACAGCCCTACGTTTGCAACAGCCTACTCCCTCGTCTTCTTGCGTCTCTGTCGAACCGACTAGGCGGAACTGCCCCGCCACCTACCGCGCAGGAAAAGCACCGCCCTCGAATTTTAAATAGTGTATAGTATACTAATTTTGTATCCATGGATTGCACCCGCGCCATGGAGCAAAGCCTCTAGAAAACGGCGGTACACAGGTACGGAGTACACAGCACGCCCGTCGCGTTCGCGTCGCACACCAGACGGTCGGTCGGTCTGGCATGCTGCTCTCTGAATGGAACGCGCGTCATATTGCGTTTGCACACACATGTGGGACGGCAATTGAGAACCGACCATAGGCGCACTCCCCGGCCCCGCAAGTCGGGTGACTTAATAGAAGAGGGAGACGAGCGATAGTACTAGAGAAGTGTTGTACTACGTTGTTGCCTGGACGATCCCTGCAATACACGGAAGATCAGTTCGTCCATGCATGTGACCAGACTCCAGCAGACACGCCTGGATTGGCTATCGTCTAAATATCGTGCACGCTGTGTTGTACATGGCTGTAGTTGTGGTGAGAAATCTAAAAACAGGTTTCTTGTCATCTCACAAAATTAGGTGTCATGTGCTTCGGATCACTGCGAGGGTTAAACAGCGACAACTGAGTTGGGCTAGTCATTGGGGGCACATGCACGAACAGTGACTACTCGGCTGCCATCTAGGTCAAGCCGGCTATGTTAATTAGGACATCTATCGACGGACCCCTTTTGTACGAGTTTATCTTTAATTTGAGCTTTGTTCCTCGTCTAGTTTGTCCGTCGGGATTCATGTTGTCTCCTTTGGGCAGTGAGGTTATGATTTCTTGTCATGTGGCATTTTTTCGTGTTATATGTTATAATCCGGCACTTCAGATCAAAATGACGACAACTGCGCCTCCGGGCCACGTGCATGAAGACTTCTCGACAGTCATTGACAAGGTCAAGCCGGCTCCGATAGACAAAAGAAAACTAGTACTACTCCAACTCCACTATATAGGCAGGAGCCTCCGCGCTTGCTTGCTAGTGTTGCTCTCTTCACACTGTCTCGACCTCTCCAGATCTAAACACGACAGCGGTGGCCACACACTCTCTCTCTCTTCTCACCGCTGGTCACAGATCCAGCCGGATCCTCTACACCGGGGAAGGTGAGAAGGTGCAACGTTCACGCGGTCGTCCTAGGCGACGGCTCTTACCCACTGCTGGGCGCGTCCCGATCAGCCTGCCTTGCCGTTCTCTCCCAAGCACCGCTAGCGAGGGAGGGCCTCCGACCCCTTCTTCCTCACTGCCATAGTGTGGCCAGATCCGGCCTCCCGCCGCCCACCTAGCGACATCCCGGCGACCATCGGGTATAACTTCCTTCGAAACCGGCCTTGCTCTACTTCCCGAGCTCCTGACATCACTGCATTTGTATCTTTTACTATTTCTCAGGCCCCCTCGTAGATAGGATCGATAAGCTATTCGAAAACCACCTAATGTTTTTTATGTTTAAGAGGTAAAACTAGTTCATGCACTCGAATCTAGTACTACTTGGTTCAAACAAGGAAGAAAGGGGGTGGGGGGTGGGGGAGGATTTGTTACCTGAATCTAGGACTTGGTCGAAAGAGGAAATAATGGGGGCAAAAAGTAGCAGAGACTGGCTATCCAACTGGTCTCTGGGTATAATAGGGAAATAAAGGGAAACGTAGTACAAACTCAATATAAACCCGATCTATTGGTTGAAAAAGGAAAGAAAGTGGGGACTGGGGGACAAGTCAACAGAGTAAGTCCAGCACTAGATTTGCTAGCCTCACACAGTATAAGGTGGCTATACTGAACAAAAATGAGACCAACCCAGATATCCTGTTCTGATGTTTGTTGCCCCGAGCCACTCTTATGTAATGCCACTGGTAAAATGTAGGAGTCATACTGTTAAAAGTAAGGACACGTTAAACCAATGTTGTTTTCAATGTAATGCCTCTAGTAATATGAATCAATGGCACTTCTTTACATGTCCTGCTAAAATTTCCCATTAAGATAAGTTGGTTCTTTTTGTTAGAAATGCAACTGTCCTGGTCCGCCTACTCTCCTGTGCCCAAAGTAATGTCGTATTTAACGGTCGTCATAGTTAATCCTAATGCCCACACTAATATCTAGCAATGCCACTGCTTTAGAAATTGCTACTGTCCTTGTAGGATTGCCACTCAGATTAGGAACATGCTTCTTTTCATTTGATGCATGTTTCATCACTTGTTAGTCACCCTCCTTTCCACTTTTTTGTGCAAACAGAGATATACATTTCACGCTCGATCTTAGTTGAACTGCACAAATGATATCCAAGTTATAGTTGAGCATTCTAGGAGCTTCACAACCAACCTTGATGTTGCTCAATTTTATTGCAACTAATGAAGAAGAAGCTCTATGGGTTTCGTTTTCTGATGGAAATGGAACCGGGCCTATAGCCCTTTTCTTAATTTTTTTGAAGAAGCTACTAGCTCACGGGACATTGCTTCATTTTAGGTGAACTGCGCCAAAAGGTCCCATGAATTGAATCATCCATGGTTGTGACTGAAAGAGCCAGCTTCAGTATCCCAGTCTAAGCACCCCCGGCCTCCATCCTTGCGATGCACGGTACACCTTGTTTGCCACCTGCTCGACCCTAGTGTCACTGATAAAACGAAGTAATAATACAGTTAAAATAGAGCCATTGTCATCTCTATCATTTCATTTCCAATGTAGATAAACAAAGTGCTTCTCTTTGTTAATGTATGTTTCATCAACTAGTCCCATTGTTAATGTTTAAGCGTTTCTGCAAACTGGGGTGCTTAATTTTAGTTGATATGTACAAAAATAGAGATTTGAATGTCTCAAGGCGCCTCCTTGTACTACTGCTGTACACTGATGTTCATCACTGGCAGAAGGTGTATCTGGGAGACTTGGGACAATGTCCAGTATGAGGCGTACCGTATGAGGCATTGCAGGGCCCATCTCGCCCTCGCAGCATGGCATACTATGATACTATCGCAATATTTTCTTCTATTTATTTTGTGTGTTTCATCAACTAGTGCCACTATAATGTAATCACACTTTTTTCATTATCTGTGCAAACAGGGTTATCAACTGCATTTTTGTGGAACTGCACAAATGTACGTATGGAACCAGCATATATGCAGAGTGCAAGGTGTGCCAAGTAAAAATTACCGACACCAACCATGTTGCATGCACGCATTGGCATCCAGCACCACCAGTGGGATGTGTAGCGCTCTCTGTGGACGGATCTTTCTCGACAGCAAATCCTCTAACCAAATACTAATAGCTTATATTGGCAGTTTTCTAGGGAGTACTCTTTTCTGAAAGAAGCACCAACCTATTTTTCTTTATTTGTACACTGTGTCACAACTTTGACCCAAAGGTCTAGAGCTATTTTAGGGTGATTGGCGTAGTACTCGGAGACTGATTGTAAGCATGATTTTCATTAGCTGACACACTGATTGTAAGCATGAGCAGGTGGAAGATTAGGTTAGTGTGAAGCTTACCTTAAACCCTACCGCCGCCGTTGAAACGAGGCGAGCGTCGAGGGAACAGTGGAGAACGGCGGGGAAGCGACGTTGCGCCATCCGGCCTCCTCTTGCGGTGGGAGAACGAATACTCCTGTGGCTCCGGCTGGCTCTACACCCTCACGAACGGCACACCATACTCAATCGATTTGTTATCCTCTGGGTGCTCGACCTTCGACCTGTACGCCCACCACCTCCGCCTGACTGTCGCCTCAGGCGAATCTGTCTGCTCCATCGCCCAGAGGAGATACTCGATGAACTCGTAGGACTGCGGCTTGACTGCCGCCGAGGAGTACATGTACATCGCCGCCCTCATCGATGCCGTCTCGCTCTTTCGCATACATTGCCACATGGCCCGCACCGTCCTCGAAATCTCCCACTCATTGTCAAACCAACTAAGGATCTCCTTCAACGTGGCTAACTTTGCCTGGTCACTACCGGCGATCTACCTGATTCGCTGCTGCATCCTCTCCATAGATGTCCTTCTGAGTGGTCTGGTGCTAGCTTTGGAAGATGGGAGGAGAGACGGTAGTCTTGCAATAGAGAAGAGGGAGAGGCGAGATGGTGGTTTTGGAATGGAGATGATGGAGAGGAGAGGAGGTGGTTTTGCAATGGAGAAGATCAGAAGAGGGAGAGGCGAGACGATGGTTTTGGAATGGAGATGATGGAGAGGAGAGGAGGTGGTTTTGCAATGGGGAGATCATAAGAGGGAGAGGTGAGATGATGGTTTTGGAATGGAGATGATGGAGAGGAGAGGAGGTGGTTTTGGAATGGAGATGATGGAGAGGAGAGGAGGTGGTTTTGCAATGGAGAAGATCAGAAGAGGGAGAGGCGAGACGGTGGTTTTGGAATGGAGATGATGGAGAGGAGAGGAGGTGGTTTTGCAATGGAGAAGAGGGAGAGGAGCGTGCGACAGCGATTTAGGATTGGACGAGAGGGCCGACGCGCTGTGACTGGATCAAAATCAAAATCAGTTTACCCTTCAATTAAGAAAGCGACCCCACATTAACTAGTCTCCCTTTTATTCTGGGTCATAATTGACCATGATTTTCGCACATCAAATATATGTTATATGTTGCAAAAATAATATAATTTGAAAGTACATTCAGATACGAACCAAACGATACAATTTTTGGTGACATGCTTTCACATTTTGCTTGTCAAATACAGTACGTGGTCAAACTTTGACCCAAAATACGCAAAACAACAAAAAAATACTTCCAACACCAGCGCCACTCTTCTGCTCTTCTCCTCTTAAACTACCACCGCTCCTCTCCTGTTCCAATCTAAATCCAGCGCCGCTCCTCTCCTCTTCCATTTCAAAACCACCACCCCTCCTCTCCTGTTCCAGTCCAAAACTAGCGTCGCTCCTCTCCCGTTCTAATCCAAAACTAGCACTACTCCTATCCTCTTCCATTCAAAAACCACCGCCGGCGAGTGAAGATGCTGTGGAGAAGTAGATCGATGGAGGAGTACAACCGATACGTGAGGATTGCAGACGGCGACCCTGCGAAGCTAGCTAGGATGTTGGAGATACAGTCTTGGTTTGACAACAAGGACCAACTAGCGGCGACGGCGACATCCATGGCCAAATATCTGCAACAGAGCGAAAAGGCGGCGATACTCCCTGTCGCGTCGGAGTACATAGAGCTTCTCCTCTCGGCCATGGAGCAAACAGATTCACCGAATCCGATCGTGAGGGAGCGGTGGTGGGAGTATCGATCCCAGATGGAGCATCCACCAGAGATTGAAGGATTGAGCATCTACAGGGTGCCGTTTGTGAGGGTGTCCTGCCAGAGCGAGCCGGTGGAGTCTTTGTCGACCGAACCCAACTGCAAGAGGAGAAAAGCAGTTGGCCCGATGATGCTTCCCTGCCATCGTCTCCCTCGCCGTTCACATCATCTCACGGGGCGGCTGTCTGCCGCCGAGGAATAGGAGGGTGCTGCCCCCCCCCCAGCCCAATAGTCGGGCAGGTTGTGAATTGTCAGGAGGAGCTTATGGTTGTTAGTATTTGCAGGTTGTGAATTGTGTTTTGTGTTGTGCATTTTGAGAGTACTTTCAGATATGAATGTCTTTTGAATTTCAGATTTGCAGTATTGAGCATATGAAGTATTTTATGAATTCTAGAGATCTATTTTTAGCACTTAAAAAAAGGTAGTTTCATAGGAGTATAAAAGTGCAGACAATGTGATTCTCAGAGAAGAAACTGCAAGTTTCAGTTTCAGATAAGAAACTGCAAGTTCAGTTTCAGATAAGAAACTGCAACTTTCAGAGGCAGAGCATTTATATTAACACGGCCTTTTCAAACAGGGTTAACATCATGTTGGGAGTTTTATTCATGGTCGAAAATGGAACTACCAGCCAGTTAACATCATGCTGATCAACATTCATGCATCACATCTTCATATGATGCACAGTCAAAATGCCCACACAATGTCGAGTGTGCGAAACACAGAGAAAATGAGGGACGAAGTGTTGGCAAGTGTTGGACGTGGTTTTGGGCTGCCCCGTCTAGGCTTTCATTTTTAACATGCGCAGCCCATGACCTCGGATGGGAGGTCCATAGGCCTTTTTGTATTTTCTTAGGGTCGTCATGTATCGACCGGCCTATGGACCTGCCATCCGAGGTTTTATTTTTGGCAGCCCAATTTATGTATTTTTTTGAAGAAAACGCAGAGGTCTGTTCTATTTTTCTATATAAGAATAGGAACGCCAGGTCCAACTTATGTTTCCCTTCTAACTATATTATATATATTTAAATTATTTTATATGTTATTTTATATTATTTTTATTGTCATCATATATTTAACAGATACTTACATATGTAAGAAAACAACATCCCATATCTTATTAACTTATAAAAATAATTTCTTAACAAATAAAATCCTGGATTGTTTTGGCACGAAAATCCTAGTGATTGTGTACAAAAGCTTGGTAAGATTTAAGGACGAATGTAATAATATCACTTATTATTTAAATATATTTATAACAAAATGCTCAACCCCTTTTTATTTTTTGATAACATTGCTGGCCCAACCCAACATTATAATTAGAATCAGCCCAGCAAAATCGTGTATTTCGAGAAAGTGCAAATGTCCTGTAATTTTTTAGGAAATAAAATAAATGGGCTGCATGGACGCTACATTATTTGTTCACCCAGCCCAGCTAATGGCTGTAATTCAAAAAAAGATCAAATTGACTGTAAATTCTACCGCGCAAAAAAAGGGACTGTAAATTCTGAAAAAATGGGTTGAATACGTGCCACAATTTTGGAGGCTAAATTGTGGGCCAATAGGTCGAAGCTAATGCAAGTCGTTGTCAATTTAGTCGAGAAATGATTCTGACATGTTAGCCATTGGATTTACATCCAACGACTGGCATCCATCTTCAATCTCTCATCTTCTTCCTCCAGCGCCGCCAGGACCACCTCCCGCCTCCTGCTGCTAGCAGCTCTGCTTAGCACACTTCGCTATGAAGCGCTACTCCACCGTTGGCCAGGCCATCCCTCCACCCCTCCACACCTCCTGTTCTTCTCCACCGACTGCCGAACCAGGCCGCACTAGAACCAGTTAACCCTCGTACACCTCTCCGTCTGCGACTCTACTCCCGCGTCTTCCCATCTCCGTCTCGTTGCTGTCCCGGGCCTCGCCGTTTTCCACCACCTTGGATGTGCGGTGCAGCGTGGTCAACGTGGTCAACGAACGACACCATTGGAAGTAGACTGTGTGTGGAGAGGCTAACAACTGGGTCCACGGCCGCACACAAGGAAATGCCTCCTTATTACGCGCAAAATAATGATTCCTCCACCTGACATCTGGGACCCACCGGATGGGCCTCTGTATTTCGCGAAAAAAAACATGCCCCCCACTGACATGTCGGACCCACCAGCTATCTTCGCACGCAAGGAAGTGCCTCCTTATTACGGACAAAAAAATGAATACTCCCCCTGCCAGCTGGAACCTAGCATAGTGGGAGGCTGACTTGTGGGCCTACCAAGTTGAAGAGGACGTAGGGCTTTGTCAACTTAGTCAATATGAACGATTCTAGCTCCTGTTACCGTACGATGTTCATCCAACGGCCGTAGTGCTTCTTCAACCTCTGGTCTTCTTGCTCCAGCCGCCCAAACCAGCGCCGGTCGTGTCGTGTGCTCCTGCCTCCCATGGACGGCTGTGATGCCACGAAGGCCTCACCACCTCCTACTACTCCCACCGCTGGCCAGGCCATCTCTCTACTCACCCACACCCCCTGTTATTCTGTGGCGACAACAGCCTCACACCGCAGCCGAACCAGTGAACCCTCATACTCCTCTTCGCGTGGGCATCCACTGCTGCGTCTTCCCCGACTCTGAGTCGTCCCCTTTCTAGGTGCTCTCGGCGTGGCGTGGTCAACGTGGTCAAGGAACGACTTTCATCGAACGTGGACTGTACGTGGAGAGGATGACAGCTGGGTCCACGGCCGCAACAAGGAAGTGCCTCCTTATTACGCGCAAAATAATGGTTCCTCCACCTGACAGCGGGGACCCACCGGACGGGCCACCGTATTTCGCGAAAAAAACGTTTCCCCCTGACTGCTGGGACCCACCAGCTACATCTTCGCATGCAAGGAAGTGCGTCCGGGCAAAAAAAAATGATTCGCCCGCCTGACTGCTGTGACCCACCAGCTACATCTTCGCATGCAAGGAAGTGCGTCCGAGCAAAAAAAATGATTCGCCCCCCTGACTGCTAGGACCCACCAGCTAAATCTTTGTAGGCAAGGAAGTGCCTGACAGTCGGGACCCTCCTGGTCGAAGCGTACGTAGCGTTGTCATTCTGGTCGCGAACGTGTACATACATACTGGTCGATGTAGAGGTGCGCACGTGTCGTAGTAGAGGCGTGCACGTGTCGTAGTAGAGGCGTGCACATGTCATAGTAGAGGCGCGCATGTAGCATGTACACGTACGTTCAACGGCCAGGGTGCAAGAAAAAAAATACGGCCACGTACGTACATACGGGTGGGGTCTCGAACGCCTACTCGTGCATACATACGGCCAGGGCTCGTGTACATGGCTGAGTCGGAATGGAGAAACATCGTCGTTGTCGTGTTCATGGGGAGGCAATGGAATGCGTCGTGTTCATGGGGAGGCAACAGAATGCGTCGTGTTCATCGGGAGGCAAGGGAACGCGTGGGAGCCAACCGGCTGGGTCGGACCGGAATACGTGGTCGTGTTCATCGGGAGGGCTTGGACGGAACAAGCAATGGAAACAAGGCCTGGGGTACCGCAGAACGGAGGAAACAGACCTCCTACATTCGGAACGAGGTCCTACTGATCGGGAGGGGTGTGGCGTACCGCAAAATGGAGGAAACGGACCTCCTACGGTCGAAACGGGGGTCCTGTTGATCAGGAGGGGTGTGGCATACTGCAAAACAGGCGAAACGGATTTGTGTTGGAGGCTTGGAGCACTACGGTCGAAACGGGGGTCCTGTTCGTCGGGAGGGGTGTGGCGTAACGCAAAACGGGACTCCACGGGATACTGTTCATCTCCACCGTTGACCTCCTCCAGCCTCCACGGGCTACCGTCGACCTCCTCCAGCCTCCACGGGCTCATGTTCATCCAGCCTCCACCATGCGCTACTCCACCGGCTACTGTTCAACCACCCCTCCACGGGCACCCCTCCACCGTCTATTGTTCATCCAGCCCTCCACACCACGGGGTCCTTTTCAACCACCCCTCCACGGGCACCCCTCCACCGTCTACTGTTCATCCAGCCCTCCACACCACGGGGTCTTGTTCATCCAGTTGCAACACTACCGCTCACTGTTCATCCAAACCCCCCTGAACCGATCACTGTTCATCCAATCCATCGGCTTCAGTTAGAAGCAGTAGCGAAGGAATCGCTCGATCGGGTTCAGTTAACAGCCATCGATCGATCGCTGAGGTTCAGTAACGCGTAGCCTGGAGTGCAATCGCTTGGGTTCAGTTAGAGCCCAACGTATGCCTTGCTCGGGTTTAGTTAGAGCCAACGCCTCGCACACACGCGCGTACGTGTACGAGAGAAACGCGCATCGCTCGGCCCCCGACCTCCCACCATAACCGGGAACTCCCCAAAATTTTCGTCGCCCTCGCTTCTACCACGGGTTTTTCCGTCATGGACGGCCCAAAGAATGTCATGTAGCTCCGTCTCCGGCCCGCCCAAGACGAAAAGCCCATTTTCTGTCATGATTTTTCTGTGATGATACCGGGTTTTGTCACAATTATCGTCATAGAAGTGTCATATGTATGATAGAAAAAAAATTGTTCGGCCCAAAATGTCACAGATGTGTCTTTTTTTGTAGTGGAAGGCGCCAACATCGCACTGGAGGGCGGCGACAATCTCCTCCAGCACTGTGGTCTCCACATGCAAGGGCACAAGCGTACTCTTGGCGAAGTTGATCCTGAGGCCGGTCACCGTGGCAAAGAGGTCAAGGATGCCCCGCAGCCAAGCCGCGCCGGAGGGCGTCGCCCGCATGATGATGAGAGTATCATCCGCGTACTGAAGCACTATGGCAGGCCCGTCGTCCACCAAAGGGTGGCGCAACTTGCCGTTCGCTCGGATCATGCATTGGAGGACATCGGCCATCAGGAGTAACAGTTATGGGGAGAGGGGGTCACCCTGTCACAGCCCACACCGGACGGGGAACCACCTGCCCGGGACGGCGTTGAGGAGGACCACCGCCGTCGAGGAGTAGAAGATGAGGTCCATCCAGTCATACCAAGCAGGGGGGAACCCTCTTGCCTCCATCACCAGGCGCAGGCTGGGCCAGGCGATGGAGTCGAAGGCTTTGGCGAAGTCGAGCTTGAGAACAATGGCGGCCATGCCGCGCTTGTGGCAGCATTGGACGAGTTCAGTCGCGTAGACGAAATTCTCGGAGATGCTCCGCCTGGATAGGAAGCCGGACTAGTCTTCATCGATGAGCCCTCCAATCCGCCGATGCGGTCGAGACGTGAGCCCGCGGCACAGGATATTCGCGTCACCGTTCTGGAGAGAAACGGGACGGAAATCTCCTGGGCCGAGGACCCCGTCTTTGTTGGGCAGCAAGGCAATGAGGGCTCGGTTAATCCCGTCCAGGTGCGCCCGGCCATTGTGGGGATCATCGAACAGGCGCTGAAGACCGTCGGCCACCGCGGGCCAGGCAGCATGGCAGAAGGCCGGACCCAGCCCATCAGGGCCAGGGGCACTCGAGCGGTCCAGAGCCCGGACAGCCGTCCGAATCTCATCCCTGGTGAACGGCGCCACCAGAGGGGCGTTTTAGTAGAGGGCCGCCAGGTCGAACCCCCAGGAGGTAGGGACCCGGTGCCCCAAGAGGTTGATGTAAAACCTCTCCAAGGCGTCAGCTTTCGCCGCGTGAGCAACGAGCTCGGTGCCATTGACGTTGAGGATGCGGACAGAGTTCCCGCGGCAGCGATGAGAAGCATGGGCGTGGAAGTAGCCAGTGTTCTCGTCCCCCTCGGTGAAAGCGCGACACTTGCCCCGCTACTTCCAGTACGCGGCCTACCGTGCGACGGACGCGGCGAGGGCATCCCCCCATGAGCCGCCCCTCCTCCTGAGATAGCGCCAGTGTTCTTCCAAGAAATCCAAAAGGTCAACCACAAACTTACAGTCATTATCGAAAGTAGGGAAAATTTGTGTTGTTGTTTCCAAACCTTGGCGGCAAACCTGAGGGATTTTTTCTTGCGAGCGAGACGGCCCGCGGCAAAGGGGGGCAAGGGGTGCTGGTCCAGGCAGGCAAGACGGAGGGGAGAAACCGAGGATCGAGCAACCAAGAGTCTCAAAGAAGAACCACCCGGTGGTAGGGAGGCGAGTGGAGATTGCAATGACCAGGGAGAAGAGGTCAAACATGACCCTGGGTCAAGACGAGAGTGAGGCTTCCAGGAAAAGGGCGTCCCAGGCCGTGTCAAAGAAAGCGCGGTCGAGGCGAGCAAGCTTGGGAGGGTCGCGTTTGCTAGACCAGGTGAAGAGCCTGTCAGAAACGGGGAGCTCTAGCCACGCAAGGGAATTGATCATGGAGTTGAAGGTCGCAGCCCGGCTAACGTCGAACCAATCATTGTTTTTCTCATGCGGTGCACGAGTGAGGTTAAAGTCACCCACAACTAACCACGGCCCAGAAATGGAAGTAGCCAGAGCGGACATGTCGTCAACAAAGGCCGCCGTAAGGGAGTGGTCAGACGGGGCATAGACGTTCGTGATGGTGAAGGACATATCAGAAATAGTGCAACCATTTTATTAATTATTCACAACCACCTTACAAAGTAATACATCAATAAGTCTAAAGCCACCATCTTGGAGACACATGTCGCTACTCCTATCCCCTTGCTGAAGGGGTGCCGAATGTCCGAGCCTAATACCAAACAGACATCGCACAACCTAACATCTAAAGCCGGATGCCCCAGAACAGCCATATACCGCGACTAGGTCACACACCGGTCCGACGCACTCTCAGTCGTCCCCGCCGCCGCCTTCCACCAATCCATCTCCAGAACAAGTACTGACGCACCAACCTTGCTAGGCCTATCATCGACACCACCACGGCGCCAGACAACACCACCATCCTGCACGTATCCATCCACACGCGCCCGTCACCGAAACTCCACAATGCCATGACGCCGGGAGTCGTCGCCTGCCTTGCGGTAGATGTAACACCGCTCCTCCTCTTGTCCCCTCCAGCCAGCTCCTGCTCCAAAACGATGCCCGCGGAGGGAGAACGACACCGAAGGTGCCGTCCTCGTTCGATCTGGTAGACCCAGATCTAGGGTTTCCCCCCGAACATCCCGATCGTGTTGATCCAAGTTATGTCATAGTTGCTCCAACTTATGTATGTTCTCCTCCCCCCACCTTTTGTTTTGATATTACCCCCCTCTTCTCTATTTTTGCCACCAATTTTCAATTGCCTAGTCTTGGCGCAGCGGTAAAGCTGTTGCCTTGTGACCATGAGGTCCTGCGCAAACGGGAGGCTATGTGCACCGGGCTGCCCTTTTATCAATTGCCCAGTCTCTTATTGACTTGCCAAATAAAATTATGTTTTCTTTCGTAATCCAGTAAGTGATTACCAAAAAAGTGTTTACTAAGTAAATCCTATTTTTAGAGTGAATTTCAATTTTTTACCCCTAAGTTTGTCATCTTTGACACTAATTACCTCGTTTAAGAGAATTTCATCCATGATACCCCATAAAATTACCGATTTTTACATGCATATGTACATGTCGACTTGTACTATACAAAGTTGTACTAAAGAAACAATCATTAAATTTTGTTCTTTGAAATGGAAACCACGTGTTTCAATAATTGTCAAAGTTACAACATACGCAGTCCCAGACTAGACAGAGCCAGGACAGATATCCTGGTACATTTGCACAAAACACCCCGCAATGAGATAAATTACAATCACAGCCTTGGAGGTGCTTGTGTAGATTGGCAACTACCGCCTATCTCCACCACCGCGGTAGTGCCGCCGTAGATAAGAGAGACAACGAACCTTCATACCCTGGTCCGAAGAAGCACCATCGCGGACAAAGCCGGTTTGTGAGCCGATGAACTTGTCTCCCGGGAACGACAGAACCTTCTCCGATGTGGCTCGTCGGCCAGGGAGCGTCCCCATGCCCGTTGGACTCCAGATCCATTGTCTTCATCCAACCAAGTCGCAGAAGAGCATTGGAATTGCTCGTCGCCATCCACTTGACATACACTGAACCAGACCTACTAAGGCCATCACCGTCGTACTCCGAAGAGAGGATAAACGCTGGCCCACTACATCCTAGATAAATCTCCTAGACTCCAAGACGGCGCTGGAGCGCGCACCATCGAGACGACGAAGCCGAAGAACACAATTCCAAGATGGGTAGCGACCATTAGTTTGGATAGAAGGGAATAACATATTTTTCAATTGAGGTATAGAAACAAAAACATAAGATCTCTCTCTCTTCTCTCTCTCTAAGGTCTCTCTATCTCTCTTCTTATGCAAAGACAAGATATCTCCCTACTTAAGAAAAAAGAAGACTTGTTTGGAACCCGTTCATCTTTCATCCAACCCTATGTAGGTTCTCCCTCCCTCTTTTCGTTTTGGTCATATAAAATTTCTTGGTAAGTCAACAAGTGCTTACCAAAAATCGTTCATCTCTCACTCACAACAAAGGCGTAAGGTTCAGTCATCCGCTCGTACTTGCTCCAACTTATGTCATACTTGCGGGGGGGGGGACCTGGGGTTTTCACTTGGTGTAGTAGTAGCACGGCGTACGAGCCGGCGCTACTTCTAAGTCCACTAGCTGTAGCGCCGGCGCATAGCCCATGCTACAGCTAAGTGGGCTAGCATTTTGGCCCTACGGCCCATGTAACAGCAACACGGCCCCATGCTAACCAACGCTGCTGCTACGCAGTAGAAGTAGCGCGATTTGTACCAGGCGCTACTGGTACGTACCAGTAGCATGGGGCCCCAAACAGACGCTACTGGTAAACTTCTACGTATAAGCATTTTCCTTGTAGTGTGGGGGCCCTGGCCCACCTCTGGTGCCCATCTTCTGGTACATAAGGTCTTTTGACCTAGAAAAATAAGGAGAGGACTTTTGGGATGGAGCGTCATCGTCTCGAGGCGGTACTTGGGCAGGAGCACTTTTGCCCTCCGGCGGAGCGATTCTGCCGGGGGAACTTCCCTCCGGGAGGGGAAAATCAAAGCCATCGTCATCACCAAAAACCCTCTCATCTTTGGGATGCCAATCTTCATCAACATCTTCAACAACACCATCTCATCTCAAACCCTAGTTTATCTCTTGTCTTCAATCTTTGTATCAAAACCTCAGATTGGTACCTGTGGGTGACTAGTAGTGTTGATTACATCTTGTAGTTGATGACAACCGATTTATTTGGTGGAAGATCATATGTTCAGATCCATTATGATATTTATTACTCCTCCTATCTTCAGAATGAATATTATTTGTGAATAGTTACTTTTTCTTGTGGACACGGGAGAAGTCATGTTGCAAGTAGTCATGTGAGTTTGATATTCGTTCGATATTTTGATGGTATGTATGTTGTGATTCTCTTTAGTGGTGTTATATGAACGTCGACTACATGACACTTCGCCATATTTGGGCCTAAGGGAATGCATTGTGGAGTAGTTATTAGATGATGGGTTGCTAGAGTGATGATAACCCACAAGTATAGGGGATCGCATCAGTTTTGGAGGGTAGAGTATTCAACCCAAATTTATAGATTCGACACAAGGGGAGCCAATGAATATTTGTAAGTATTAGCAGTTGAGTTGTCAATTCAACCACACCTGAAGATTAATTATCTGCAACAAAGTGATCAGTAGCAAAGTAGTAAGATAGTTTTGATAATAGTAGCAGCAGCAATAGTAACAGTGATAGTAGTAGTTTTGTAGCAAGTGCAACAGTAACGATAGCAGTAGTAACTTAGCAAGAACAATATGTAGGAAAATTGTAGGCATTGGATCGATGATTTGTTGGAGATATTCATCATGTGACAGTTATAACCTAGGGCGATACGGCACTAGCTCCAGTTCATAAATATAATGTAGCATGTATTCCGTAAATAGTCATACGTGCTTATGGAAAGAACTTGCATAACATCTTTTGTCCTACCCTCCCGTGGAAGCGGGGTCCTATTGGAAACTAAGGGATATTAAGTCCTCCTTTTAATAGAGAACCGAGCAAAGCATTAACACACGATGAATACATGAACTCCTCAAACTACGGTCATCACCGGGAGTGGTCCCAACTATTGTCACTCCGGGGTTGCCAGATCATAACACGTAGTAGGTGACTATAACTTGCAAGATCGGATCTAGAGCATAGATATAATGGTGATAATATAAACGGTTCAGATCTGAAATCATGGCACCCGGGCCCAAAGTGACAAGCATTAAGCATGGCAAAGTCATAGCAACATCAATCTCAGAACATAGTGGATACTAGGGATCAAGCCCTAACAAAACTAACTAGATTACATGATGAATCTCATCCAACTCCTCACCGACCAGTGAGCCTACAAAGGAATTACTCACTCCCGGTGGGGAGCATCATAGAATTGGCGATGGAGAAGGGTTGGTGATGACGAAGATCGAAGACCCCCCTCTCCGGAGTCCCAAACGTACTCTAGATCTGGACTCCCGATGAACAATAGGAGACGGCGGCGACTCCGTCTTGTGGAACGCGATAATTCTTATCCCTGATTTTTTCTGAAAAATAGGACTTTATAGCGTCAGTTTCAAGGTCAGCGGGGCCACCAGGTGGGGACAACCCACCAGGGCACGCCTGGGGGGCGCACCCTGGTGGGTTGTGCCCACCCAGGTGCGCCCCCTCTGGTGGTTCTTGGCTCCAGAAATTCTCTTTTATTGTATAAAAAATCCCCGCAAAGTTTTGTTCCATTCAGAGAACTTTTATTTCTGAAAAAACAACACCATGGTAGTTCTGCTAAAAACATCGCCAGTCCGGATTAGTTTCATTCAAATCATGCAAATTAGAGTCCAAAACAAGATGGAAAACGTTAGGAAAAATAGATACGACGAAGACGTATCAACTCCCCCAAGCTTAAACCTTTGCTTGTCTTCAAGCAATTCAGTTGATAAACTGAAAGTGAAAAAGAAAAACTTTTACAAACTCTTTTGCTTTTGTTTGCATAAATAAGCTTAAACAGCACCCAGGTTTTCAGCCAATATTGTAACTAACCATGCTGACAATAACTCCTAAAAATTATATTAACTCATATCATTGACATAATCAACTAGCGAGCAATAATAAGATATCTCAAATAGCTACACATTATCAAAACAACCATGATATAATATGACAATAGTGGTATATCACTAGCCCTTTATGAGACTGCAAAACATAAATGCAGAGCACCTCCAAAGTTCAAGCAATGACTAAACATTGTAATTCATGGTAGAGAAGATCCAGTCATGATGCACCCAACATTAGCTACACACAATGCATAAGCATGACAATAGTGCTCTCAGGTTCTGGCGCTTATTTTAGAAGGTGATGACACACCATAAAAGTAAATAGATAGTCCCTTCGCAGTGGGAAGCAGTGATTTGCAGAGGTGCGAGAGCTCAAGTTTTTAAAATAGAGGTAAATGATATTTTGAGAAATGCACCCATCTTGTTTACTTCGCAACCATCAGTTATCAATATCTTCCATGGTAAACACGTTAGTGGTGGTTCCTAAGTGATAAAGTAAATGTTATTACTCCGTAGGAGTTTTTGTTTGATTATTTGTAAGCTCAATTCATTTTGCAGTTTGGGACTGGGCATCCCTATTACCGCTCCTTTCTTGTGCAATGGTGAGTGAATAAACACTCAACCTGAGAATAACCCGCTTAGCATGGAAGATACCGACTACCTCCTATCGTTCTATGAACAATCCAGACACACAAAAAGGATATTTATTTGAAGTTTTTAGAGGTGGCACATGCAAATTTACTTAGGAAGGCAGGGTAATACCGCATATAGGTAGGTATGGTGGACTCTTCTAGAATAACTTTGGTTTTAGGTTTTGGACGTACAAGCATAATTCCCACCTAGTACAGGCGAATGCAGAAAATAGGTTGAGAAGCGGCCAGCTAGAGAGCAACAACGGTCATGAACATGCATTATGCATAAGTAAAATTGGATACTAGCATGAGTAGGATATGAACACCATGAACATAAATATCATAGAGGCTATGTTGGTTTTGATTCAACTACATGCATGAACATGTGCCGAGTGAAGCCACTCGAACATTCAGAGGAGGATACCATATCATCATACTACATCATAATCATTTCAACGCAATGTTAACATCCAAGATAAATCATTATCCACTCCTAGCTACTTATGCATGGCATGAGAAACTATAATCTCTAATTGTCATTGCAAACATGTTTGATCATAATAGGCTGAATCATGGATACTAGGTTAAACATATTTACAAAAACAGAACAAGTCGAGTTCATACCCGTTTCTCTCTGCCACGGCCAGTTCATCGAATATTGTCATTATTGCCATTCACTTGCATGACCGAACGATATGAAAATAATAATAGTGCAAGAGTGTTGTGGACTAAGCTAGAATCTGCAAACATTTAATTAAATAGGAGAAGACAAGGTACAATGGACTCTTTGTTAGATCAACAATTATGCAAATGAGAGCCACTCAACATTTTCATCGTGGTCTTCTCCTCGATATGACTCGATAAAAAGAAAACAAATTCAGGGAAACACACTAAAATATTTTTTGAGTTTTTGGTTTTCTTGGAGGAAAAAAAATAAAAGGAAAAAACAAAAACAAGAAAAACTATTTACACGGGAAAGCTCCCAACAAGTAAAACAAGAACAAGGAAACATTTTTGGGTTTTCTTTTTAGTGATTCAACAATTTAAACTAGGAAGAAAAACCGAAAAGAAGCAGGAAATATATTTTTGGATTTTCTCAAAGTTTTTCAAACACACAAGAAGAAAGCGAGAAAATAAATTAACATGGATGATACAATGAAAGAGTGTGGACACCAACAACTGGAATGAAATGTGTGAACATGAATGTAATGTCGGTGGAAAATACGTACTCCCCGAAGCTTGGATTTTGGCCTAACTTGGTACTAATCAGTAGTCGTCTGCATAATGGTCGGAGTGATAGCTCACGGAGGCTCTCGGTGCGGATGCCTCAGCTTGTCGTGCAGCTAGAACAGCTGCATTATGAACTCGGGCCTCGCTCTCAAGAACAAAATATCTTCCCCTACTGCAAAATCAAAGAGAGCAGGCGTAGGCAAAATATGTGTGTAAACGAGTCTTGATTAAAAAATAATTTATATGTGAAATTATGGGGATCACATCTAAGGATCTTAAGACGTTTGATAGCATCAAAGTCTAAATACTGCGTGGTTACAATAGGGTCATAGGGTAAAGGTGAAACACCCAGCTCTCTTGCTAAGCATGTGGCATAAATTCCACCATAGTAATAGCCACTATTAGCATTGTGTTGCAACCTGCATGCAACAATCGCTCCAAGATTATAATTTCTGTCACCAGTGAGAGCAGTGCGTATGAGGATCAAGTCTGGAGCACACAGTGTACTAGAATCTTGTTTTCCTACAATACATTTTCCATTAAATAATGTGAAGTACTGAATTGTGGGAAAATGAACGCTCTTTATTCTGCATTGCGTCACTCCCCTAGTCTCCCATAGCAAAGACTAGTCAAAAATGTTTGGAACTTAGATCTTGGTGGTTCGCCAAGCGAACCCCAGAATGGGATTTTGCAGTGGTGAGAAAATCTCTCTAAAGATATGGTAAATGGATTTTCATATAGTTTAAATGACACCCTAGACTCACGGGGATGGAACTCAAATCCTTTGACAAATGATTCAGTGAGAGTGCTGTGTTGATTGAACTTATCTGAAATGTAGGAACCGAGATCGGCACTGTCAACATATTGCTCAAATTCCTCCTTAATTCCCACACTCACCATATAATCATCACATGGCCATAGACATGTTTTGGTGGCGACATCTCGTATGGAACTTTCACTTGGTTTAACATAAGACTGACGAACAGAGTTGTCACTAGAAGATGCCTCCGAGGATCTCCTCCTCGAAGAACTCCTTCCAAAGAGGTTCATCATATTCGCGTACGATTTTCTAAAAAAATTCGGCTGGCAAAAATTTGTCAACAAAACTTGACAATATTAATAGCAACTACTCATAGGGATGCATAGAGGCCATAGCAAGCATTCAAACTACTTAAAACTCTAAGAATTCAACATGCAAGCTCATCTACAGCAGCACCAAGAATAGCTAATTATTCAAAACATAAACCAATAAAGCAAAAACTAATTGGACAAATAGAGGAGTCACATACCAAGCAACAATCCCCCGAAACAGTTTCGGAAACGGAGCTTTGAGCAAAGAGATCGAAATATGCGGGTTTGAGAGCAAGAACACGAGAGAGAGAGAGCAATGGTGACTTTTTTCTGGAGGTAGGTGGTGATGTGGGATGGAGAGATAAGTGAGGGTGCCCACATGAGGACCACAACCCACCAGGGCACGCCTGGGGGTCATGGCGCGCCCAGGTGGGTTATGCCCACCTGGTGCACCTCTCCCTGATATTATTTGCACCAAAAATTCTTAAATATTCAGAAAACAATCGTATTAAATTTTCAGAGCATTCTGAGAACTTTTATTTTTGGGTCATTTTTTTATTGCATGGGAAATTCAGAAAACAGACAAGACATGGCATTTTATTTTATTTAACTAATAAGAACAAAAAATAAAAGGTAGGGACATAAGTAGTGCTCACTAAGTTCATCAACTTCATACCTCCAAAAAATGATCCATTAATAAGGTTGATCAAGTCTTATTAACAACCACTTTCGATTAGCATGAAACCAAAGAACTTTCGTAAATCACTAAGTTACCTCAACGGGGATATGAATGTCCCCAACAATAAGCATTTCATATTTATTTTTAACAGTAGGTAGAGGTAGTTGAAAACTTCCAATAGTGATTGTCGGAGATTTTTCAATAAAATTAATACCATTCACTTGGAATTGTTTCTTTGAAAAGTGCGCCGTATGCTCATTACCATTGATATGAAAAGTGACCTTGCTTTTATTGCAATCAATAACAACACCTGCAGTATTCAAGAAGGGTCTACCAAGGATAATTGACATGTTGTCGTCCTTGGGCATCTCAAGTATAACAAAGTCAATCAAAATAGTAACATTAGCAACAACAACGAGCACATCCTCATAGATACCGATAGGTATGGCAGTTGATTTGTCAGCCATTTGCAAAGATATTTTAGTAGGTGTGAGTTTATTCAAATCAAGTCTTTTATATAAAGAGAAAGGCATAACACTAACACCGGCTCCTAAAGAGAACCATGTTTTCTAGCAACAAAGTCTCTTTTATCATATCTTTTATTTTTAGAATGTGGGTTATCAAGATCAATTGATGGTTCTATTTCAACATCATTATCTGGCTCTTTATTATTTGTTTGAGTGTCTTCATGAAACCCATCCTTATCTTTTTCATTATCAGTAGGTGAATGTTCATTACCAGATTAAGTTTCAGCATCAGAAATAGAAACATCATTATCATTATCAGGAGGTTTTTTCACTTCAGGTTCACTAAAAGCATGCAAAGTCCTATCATTTCTCTTTTTCTTCTTCTTTTTAGAAGGACTACGTGCATCAGTGTTAACTCTTCGAGAGTCTTGTTCAATTCTTTTTGGGTGTCCCTCAGGATAAGGTGGTTCCTGAGTCATTTTACCTCCTCTGGTTGCTACTCTAACAACAAAGTCATGCATGTTGTTATTCATTTCATCAAGCAATTCTGTTTGTGGTTTAGCAACCTGTTCTAGTTGAGTTTGAACCATAGAGGCAAGTTTTCCTACACCTCTAACATCATTGGAGAATCTAAATAACAAGTCACTCAAACGAGCAATCATATCAGAATTGTATTTCAATTGTTTCATAACATTTGCATTGAAGTGATCTTGTTTTCTAATGTAATTTTCAAACTCGTAAAGGCATTGGTTAGGGTGCATATTGTGAGGATTATCATTATCATTGAATTTCATTAGAGAATTTACCTCTACCACCTTAGGCATTGGTGGTGTATCAGGCCCAAGTATTTCTTCAATAGGAGGTAAATTTTTAACATCCTCAGCTTTAATACCTTTTCCTTCATAGATTTCTTTGCCTCTTGCATATCTTCAGGACTGAGATATAAAATACCCCTCTTCTTCGGAGTGGGTTTAAGATGTGGTTCAGGAGGAGTCTAATCATCATAATTTCTCAATATGTTATTCAATAATTCTTCAGCTTGCCCAATAGTTCGTTCCCTGAAAACACAACCAGCACAACTATCTAGGAAATCCCTAGAAGCATCAGTTAGTCCATTATAGAAGATATCAAGTATTTCATTTTTCTTAAGAGGATAATCAGGCAAAGCATTAAGCAATTGTAGAAGCCTCCCCCAAGCTTGTGGGAGGCTCTCTTCTTCAATTTGCACAAACTTAAATATTTCCTGTAAGGCAAATTGTTTCTTATGAGTAGGAAAATATTTTTCAGAGAAGTAATAAATCATATCCTGGGGACTATGCACACAACCAGGAGCAAGAGTATTGTACCAAGCTTTAGCATCACCCTTTAATGAGAACATAAATAATTTGATAATGTAGTAATAGCGAATTTTCTCATCATGAGCAAAAAGGGTGGCTATGTCATTCAACTTAGTAAGATGTGCCACAACAGTTTCAGTTTCATAACAATGAAAAGTATCAGATTCAACCATAGTAATTAACTCTGGGTCGACAGAGAATTCATAATCCCTATCATCAATAAAGATAGGTGAAGTAGCAAACTTAGGATCACATTTCATTCTAGCATTCAAAGATTTCTCTTTATATTTGCATAATAATTTCTCTAGATAATCTCTATCCTTACAAGCAAGAATATCTCTAGTTGCCTCCTCACCCATAACATAACCTTCCGGTACCTTTGGCAATTCATATCTAGGAGGGATAGTTCTAGTAGGTGTTTCAAGATTTTCAGTTTCAAGCTCATCATCAGTTTCGACAATATTATGTTGTCTTACTTTAGCAATTTTTTCATCAAGAAATTCACCTAGTGGCACATTATCATCAAGCAAGGTACTAACATCATCATAAGCATCGTTCATGGCAGAAGTAGCATAGTTAATAACTTGCGACATATCAACATTGATAGCGTGTGGTGGTGTTGCAACTTTACTTATAACAGAAGGTGAATCTAAAGCAGTGCTAGATGGCAGTTCCTTACCTCCCCTCGTCTTAGAGGAAAAAATCTTGGTCTTAGCATCCTTCAGATTCTTCATAGTGATAAATTGATAATAATCCCAAGTGACTCAACAAATATAGCTATGTTCCCCGCAAAGGCGCCAGAAAAAGGTCTTGATAACCCACAAGTATAGGGGACCGCAACAGTTTTCGAGGGTAGAGTATTGAACCCAAATTTATAGATTTGACACAAGGGGAGCCGAAGAATATTTGTATGTATTAGCATCTGAGTTGTCAATTCAACCACACCTGAAGATTAATTATCCACAGCAAAGTGATCAGTAGCAAAGTAGTATGATAGTTTTGATAATAGTAGCAGCAGCAATAGTAACGGTAACAGTGATAACAGTAGTTTTGTAGCAAGTGCAATAGTAATGATAGCAGTAGTAACTTAGCAAGAACAATATGTAGGAAAATCGTAGGCATTGGATCGATGATTTGTTGGATGATGTTCATCATGTGACAATTATAACCTAGGGCGATACGACGCTAGCTCCAGTTCATAAATATAATGTAGGCATGTATTGCGTAAATAGTCATACATGCTTATGGAAAGAACTCGCATGGCATCTTTTGTCCTACCCTCCCGTGGTAGCGGGGTCCTATTGGAAACTAAGGGAAATTAAGACATCCTTTTAATAGAGAAGCAGAACAAAGCATTAAGACACGGTGAATACATGAACTCCGCATACTATAGTCATCACCGGGAGTGGTCCCGACTATTGTCACTCCGGGGTTGCCGGATCATAACACATAGTAGGTGACTATAACTTGCAAGGTCGGATCTAGAACATAGATATAATGGTGATAATATAAATGGTTCAGATCTGAAATCATGGCACCCTGGCCCAAAGTGACAAGCATTAAGCATGGCAAAGTCATAGTAACATCAATCTCAGAACATAGTGGATACTAGGGATCAAACCCTAACAAAACTAACTAGATTACATGATGAATCTCATCCAACTCCTCACCGACCAACGAGCCGATGAAGGAATTACTCATTCCCGGTGGGGGCATCATGGAATTGGCGATGGAGAAGGGTTGGTGATGACGGAGATCGAAGATCCCCCTCTCCGGAGTCCCAAACGGACTCCAGATCTGACCTCCCAATGTAGAACATGAGACGGCGGCGGCTCTGTCTCATGGAACGCGATAATTCTTTCTCCCTGATTTTTTCTGGAAAAATAGGATTTTATAGCGTCGGTTTCAGGTTCTGCGGGGCCACTAGGTGGGGACAACCCACCTGGGTGTGCCTGCAGGGGGGCGCACCCTAGTGGGTTGTGCCGACCTAGGTTCCCCCCTCCGGTGGTTCTTGGCTCCAAAAATTCTCTTTTATTGTATAAAAAATCCTCGTAAAGTTTTCTTCCATTTCGAGAACTTTTATTTCTGCACAAAAAACAACGCCATGGTAGTTCTGCGGAAAACAGCGTCAGTCCGGGTTAGTTTCATTCAAATCATGCAAATTAGAGTCCAAAATAAGAGGAAAAGCGTTAGGAACAGTATATACGATGGAGACGTATCAAGTGGCAGAAGCTTAAACCCTGGTTTATGTGCTATTTTGTAAGGGGCTGATTTGGATCCCTATGTTTAGTGCTATGGTTAGATTTTATCCTAATTCTTCTTTCGTAGTTGCGGATGCTTGCAAGGGGTTAATCATAAGTGGGGGGCTTGTTTAAGTAAGCACAAAACCAAAGCACCAGTCCACCCACATACCATATTATCAAAGTAGCAAACGCGAATCAAACCAACATGATGAAAGTGACTAGATGAAATTCCCGTGTGCCCTCAAGAACGTTTTACCTATTATAAGAGACTGTTCCAGCTTGTTCTTTGCCACAAAAGGATTGTTCTACGTTTATGCACCTATTGTTACTATTGCTACTTGTTATTTGTTACAAATTATGTTGCTATCAAACTACCTGTTACCGACAATTTCAGTGATTGTAGAAATTACCTTGCTGAAAACCGCTTGTCATTTCCTTCTGCTCCTCGTTGGGTTTGACACTCTTACTTATCAAAAGGACTATGATTGATCCCCTATACTTGTGGGTCATCAATAGCTTCTTAGGTAATTTCTGAGAACAATATATATCATAAATGAGCATGTCATGCACAATTATCAATCAAAGCATACACTTCAATCCACATATATCATCATATTCAACACTAAGCATATCTTTGCATCACTACAGTATGCATATCATCAAATTACTGCACTAATTAAGCATGTCATCAAATTAGTACACTAATTAAGTATATCATCAAATTACTATGTACACTATGCATATCATGATTTGGGGATAGTGGAAACACTTGCCCCTGGATCACATAAGTCACCGAATGTATTCAATCATATCTCAATCTCTATAGTAGGTTCAAAAGCTTCCTCTTGCGTAGCTGGTAACTTATTGTAGAGTTTTTTCCTTTCATCATCAAGTTCATCGACAGGAAGGTTAAACTTGTCACCGTAGTCCAGGTCATGCTCTTCCATCAGATCCTCCCGTGTAAACGACGGGCTTTTAATTTGTGGGAATTCGACCTGGCCCAGCACCAAACTTTGTCTAGGCTCTTCGACACAACGCACGAAGATGCCTGGAAGGTGCTTTCAAGAGCTCCGAGGTTCACCCTCCCATTACCGAGGATCGCGGATTCTGCGCGAAGCGCCAAGCCAACGCGGTAAGCTTAGTTTACACATTACAGGGTACTTGTTTTTCATAGTTTGACTCCATGCAGGATCTAAACTCCCATTCCTTTAACAGTACTGGCAGAAGAAGGCCGGACAGATCGACTGTCCGGCTCCTTTGCCCGAAGGCCTAGCAGACGCACATTTGGCAAAGCTGCTGGTTTCGGCACCTCACGTGGTGCCGGAGAAGAAGGCCAAGAAAAAGGCCACGGGGACTCGAAAGAGTTCCCGGCGCCTGGTGGTGTCGGATTCATCGCCCGACGACCCCGAAGTGCACTCCGCCTCCAAGGACGAGGAGGAGGAAGAAGAAGCCTCTCCCCCTCCAGCGGGGGGAGGAAAGAAAAGGAAGGCCGCCCCAACTGGGGAGGCCGGAGGGTCCAAGAAGGGGAAGACCCTTCTCCCGGACTACGCCACCGACACCGAAGACGGCAGAGAGGAATGGCCATCCAGGGCCAAGCCCCTGGCAAAAACGTAAGTATCCAGATACCAAAATAACTCATGGCGTTCCTTTATTGTACAGTACCTTATGACGCCGAATTTGATCATGCAGTCCGCCCAAGGCTTAGTTCGATGATTCGTCGAGCGGTTCCCTGGATTCGTCGGATGTGAATAGCGCTTCACTCCCGACTGCTACCTCCCCTCGCCCAACGGATGACGCCGAGGTGGAGTTGCAAAAGGGGCTAAACCAGGAGGAGGTGGTCCTGGAGGCGCCGCAAGGCCACCTCCCGGACTCCGGGCCCAAAGGGGATGAAGCTCCACAGAGATCTAAGTCCAGCCCTGGGCCGGACACCGCTCCGGAACCTTCAATGATTCCGGAGTCCGGCAGGCGGCCCCCTCGCAAGAAGGGCAAGCCTACGACGTCGGCAGCCTCTGTCCAACTGGAGGCGCCGGACAATTTGCTGGAGGTGCTTAACGGCGCCTCCATCGACGTGGAGCACCGCATTGTTATGAGTGCGGTGATCTAGCAGGTTCAGTTCGCCAAGAGCGGGCTGACAAAAGCCTGTGCCAGCCTTGTAACAGGCTTTGAGGTATGTATTTAAAACATATAAAAATGTTACCGCATAGATAGTAGCCCCTGATGCTCAGTTTGGTGTTCGGAAAGAAAAACCAGACTGAGGATCTAAAAAGATATACGCATGAGTCTAAAATAAATATGTCAATATGGGAATGCAAGCTGCGCTGCTGACCTCTGCCGCACTGACTGCGGAGGTTGATGCATTGAAGCAGAGCCTTGAGCGGTCCGAGAACGAGCTCGATCGTGCCAAGAAGCAGCTCGAGGACAAGGAAGGTAGGTAGTACCTTATGTAAGTATATAAAAATACCTGGTTGCAAATAATGACAGGACCAACGTGAATATTACAGGGGCCACAACCGAGGTGGCGGCCCTGAAGGAAGTGTTGTCCAAGGCCAAAGACAATGTGTCCATGGAGCGCACTGAGCGAGAAAAGCGGGAGGCGCAGGTGGCGGAGGTGCGGCAAGAGCTTAATGCTCTCGTGAAGAAACACGAGAGTTTAGAGCTTGAATCAAAGACGCGAGAGTCCGAGCTTGCCTCGGCACTTGAAAGCGCCAAGTCTGCCAAGGCGGAAGCCCAAAAAGCCCTCCAGGAGATTGAGGCAATGAAAAAGATAGCGGCGGGTAAGGCATTCTTTATGCAAAGCAAGCATGTGAAAGTGAATTACGTGTTACTTACCCAAATCCGGAGCTCTCCAGGAGCATTCGCAGATCTGCCCCGCAGTGTGTTCGATGCCGCCACATTCTACCGAGCCGAAGAAGGGAGCTCAACGGAGAAGGTGTTCTGGTCCTAGTATGCTGAGGCCGGACACCCGGTGCCCCTGAGCGACCAGCTAAAGCAGCTGGTCGAGCTCCATAAGGCAGCCGAACAGGCCATGAAGGGCCTTATAGGCCAGCTGTGGCCTGGGGAGGCCATGCCTGGGAGCTACTTTGGGCTGGTGCGGCGGCTGGTGGATGCCTGTCCATGGTTTGAAGTCATCAAGCGCTCTGTATGCATCGAAGGCGCCCGTAGGGCCCTTGCCAATGCCAAAGTGCACTAGGGCAAGCTGGATGCTGAGAAGGTGGTGAAGGATGGGCCACCAGAGGGGAAGGAGCATCGCAGGCCCGAGATGTATTATGAGGGCGTCCTGAAGGGTGCCCTCCTTGTGGCGACCGAATGTTCCAAGGATTTAATTTTTGAGTAAACTCGCTTATGTTTGTCCTGTGCGTTGAAACTTGTTCATATGCTCTAAGCAACGCTTTTTGAATTTAAAATATTACCTTCTGTGCGGCCGTTTATTAAATCTGAGAGATGCAAGTCGTCGGCTTCTGCCCCCATGCCACGAGTGCTGGGGTGTTCGGGATAAACCTGAGCGCTCTTGTTCCCATTCTTGGGTCCTTCGAGGGAGGCGCTCAACACAACGAACAAGGCAATCAGACTTATAATGCTTTATCACTCTCACTTAGCCATAGAATTCTATAATTTTAAATTTCGGAGAAGCCCCTAGTATTCGGAATACCGAGTTCGGGGTGCTATCCACGGCAAGGCCGGATAAATCCAGCTCCTCGCTCGAAGCGGCATAAGTCTTTAGGGACTCGAAAAACCTCTCGAACAGCGACCGGTCTCTCGCCCTATCATGACGGTCAGTTTTAGCTTTCTCTACTGAGGTGTTAACCCAGCTCAACTGGGGCACAATCGCAGTAGTTCTCCCAGCGCTACCTTAGCTGATATAACGGAACGTAAGGTACCAAAACATGGGAGCCGGGCAAACCCAACTATTGACCCAAGACAAGATTCGGAGCCGATGCATATAGTGCTATAAGTTCGGGGTGCCGCACTCATGAGAGTGTTCGGTCTTCTCACACCGTATTTTGGGGAACTTAAGCCCCTAGTGTATTGGCCGTACCAAAGTGTACGGTTGCATAATGTCATGACTGAACATATTTACATGAAAAATGAATGCAATAATAGACAAGAGCTATGTATTGTTTATTAAAGGGCTGCTATGAAAGCAGAACAATACAAATAGTGCAATAAGCAAGAGATGTGATTATTTGACATGTCCCCCTCCATGGGAAAGCTGCGAAACTTTAAGTAAGATAGGTATTTAGCTCGTTATAGAGACCACCTGGACTTTCGATGTGGCTTGCTATCTCCCTGGCTGTTGCATCGTGTGTTCGGCGAGTGTACTGCCGGACAGGCCTTCTAAAGAGTGGAGTCCTGAAAGTAAGAAAAGAGAAATGACAAAATCGGGAGCCCCTAGTGTGGTTGAGCCGCATTCTGGGCATGCTGTGGTTGTGACCCTCCCCTTATGCCCATGGTATTTCCAGAGCGTAATTATGTATGCGTGGTACTGGTTTCGCAATCTCATGAGGGATGGGGTTGGGGCCGCACTGCTATGCTTGCTCGGAACGTGCCAGACGGTCTTGTTGTAGGTTACTCCGGGCGCGCTTGAGGGTGTCCGGACGCTTAACAGCCGGACTTGAGAATTGCCATGAGAGGCTACTTTGTACTTTCGCCGTGAGGGCCGCCGTGTGCTCCTCTGTTCGGAGAGAGCATTCGGTGTTTCCATTGACGGTAATGACTCCGCGAGGGCCTGGCATCTTGAGCTTGAGATATGCGTAGTGCGGCACCGCATTGAACTTTGCAAATGCGGTTCGCCCGAGCAGGGCGTGATAGCCACTACGAAACAGGACTATGTCGAAGATTAACTCCTCGCTTCGGAAATTATCCGGGGATCCGAAGACCACTTCGAGTGTAACTGAGCCTGTACAGCTGGCCTCTACACCTGGTATGACGCCTTTAAAGGTTGTCTTTGTGGGTTTAATCCTTGAGGGATCTATGCCCATTTTTCGCACTGTATCCTGATAAAGCAGGTTTAGACTGCTGCCGCCGTCCATGAGGACTCTAGTGAGGTGAAATCCATTAATGATTGGGTCTAGAACCAATGCGGCGAATCCGCCGTGACGAATGCTAGTGGGGTGGTCCCTTCGATCAAAAGTGATCGGGCAGGAGGACCATGGGTTGAACTTTGGGGCGACTGGCTCCAACGCATATACGTCCCTGAGCGCACGCTTCCGTTCCCTTTTGGGGATGTGGGTTGCGTATATCATGTTCACTGTCCGCACTTGTGGGGGGAAGCCCATCTGTCCTCTGTTGTTCGGCAGCCAGGGCTCCTCCTCGTCATTGCTATGCATCCCCTTATCTCTGTTTTCGGCACTTAACTTGCCTGCCTGCTTGAACACCCAACAATCCCTGTTGGTGTGATTGGCTGGTTGTTCGGGGGTGCCGTCTATCTGGCACGAGCGATCGAGTATCCGGTCTAAACTGGACGGGCCCGGAGTATTTCTTTTGAATGGCTTTTTCTGCTGACCGTGTTTAGAGCCTCTGAATCTGGCATTAACTGCCATATCCTCAGTATTGTCGCCATTAATGCGGCGCTTGTCCTTGTTGCGACGCGACCTGCCATTGTTGTACTTGATATCTGAATTACCAGGGCTCTTGGTCATGTCATTACTACAAGCTAGCCAGCCGTCTTCTCTCGTGCAAAAGCGGGTCATGAGTGTTGTGAGGGCTGCTATGGATTTTGGCTTTTCCTGTCCAAGGTGCTGGGCAAGCCATTCGTCACGGATGTTATGTTTGAAGGCTGCGAGGGCCTCTGCGTCCGGACAGTCAACTTTTTGATTTTTCTTGGTTAGGAACCGTGTCCAGAATTGTCTGGCCGATTCCTCTGGCTGCTGAATTATGTGGCTTAGGTCATCAGCGTCTGGTGGTCGCACATAAGTGCCCTGGAAGTTGTCAAGGAATGCTGATTCCAGGTCCTCCCAGCAACCAATTGACTCTGCTGGCAAGCTGTTAAACGAATGCCAAGCTGGTCCTTTAAGCTTGAGTGGGAGGTATTTGTAACGCCCCAGATATACTTTCCATATTTGTATCCAACTCTTGCCGTCTCCGGCGCTAAGTTATATTTATTTCTCGGGTTCGGGTCTTGTCTCCGTGTGTTGTTTTCATTTTCATGCATCTCATACCTTGTCATCTCGTGCATTGCATTTGCATACATGTTCATCTCATGCATTCGAGCATTTTCCCCGTTGTCCGTTTTGCATTCCGGCGCTTCGTTCTCCTCCGGTGGTCATTTCTAGTCTTCTTTCGTGTGTGGGGTTTAAACATTTCCGGATTGGACCGAGACTTGCCAAGCAGCCTTGGGTTACTACCGGTAGACCGCCTATCAAGTTTCGTATCATTTGGACTTCGTTTGATACTCCAACGGTTAACCGAGGGACCGAAAAGGCCTCGTGAGTGTTGCAGCCCAACACCCCCCAAATTTGGCCAAAAACCCACCAAACTCTGCTCCATGTCCTAGAGCGTTCGATCACGATCGTGTGGGCGAAAACCGCACCTCATTTGGACTCTCCAAGCTCCACTTATGCCTATATATACACCCCCCTCCGAAATCCACGGTTCTTCTCCCCCCTAACCCTAGATCCAACTCCTCCCGCCGCCGTCGGACACAACCGCCGCCGACGGACATGTCCGGCCTCCCCGTCCGCCGCCACGTGTCGGCCTCCTAGTGGCCGCCACCCGGTCCCCAGTTCGCCGCCGCCCGCGGGCCCGCGAGGCCCGTGCGGGGCCCCCGCGGCCCGATCCGCCGCCGCGCCTTGTCCCGCGCCCCGCCGCCGTCTTCTCCCCGGCCGGCCGCCGCCGCCCCAGCCGGAGGTCGCCGCCGCC
>NC_041381.1:642249337-642308694 GCF_002162155.2 Triticum dicoccoides
GACCTCCTCCACCGCCGGCGCACCCCGCAGCTCCGGCGAGCTCGAGCTCCGCCGCCGGCGCCGCCTCGGCTTCCGCGCGCGCGATCCCGATCTGGATCCGGTCGCGTGAACAGTAAACCCTAACCCCCCCTCCGATTTTTTCTAAGTCCCTAGATTTTTACTCCATATGCTCCTGTTCGAGGACCCGTATCTCCTCATCCGTAGCTCCGTTTTGGACATATGATATATCAAAATCTTCGCCTCGACATGTACATCATTTCATTCCATTGCATCATTTGCATTTGAGGTCATTTTGATGCCCAAAATGCTGTTAGAAGGAGGCTTCGTGAGTTAGATTGCAGATCCGTTAGTTCATCATGCACTTTTGTCATTTTTGCCATGTTTAATTCGTGCATGATATGCCTGTGCCCCTTTGGGATGAATTGTTAAGCATTTTGTCTTCTTTCCAGAGGTGCCACCTATGCATTTTTAGGATGTGTGTGTTGTCTTGTGCAAGCTTGCGAAGAGAGGTACCTGAGATTGCAGATTTCAGAGACTTAGTGATTTTCACTAAGTCTGGGATATTTTAGTTCATGATGCTATATGTCCAGCTTGTTTCCTAATGATCCGTGCCTCCTTTGAGGATGATCAGTAAGGAAGTTTTGATATTTATGTTATGCTCTATCCATCCATGTCTTTGTTTACATATGTGGAGTGCTCTAGGTTGACTCAATCGAGCTCAACTTTTGCTTCGTTGTTAATCTGGGCAGATCGTCAACTTGTTTGCGATTTTGCCGATGCTACCGTTAGTGTTCCATGCATGCTATGCCTTTGTTCTTGCCATGTGTAGCTAGCACATTGTGCCTTCTTGATGGTTATATGCTTTCCTTGCCATGACTTGCACCGTAGTGAGTGCATCGAGCTCGTTTACATGCCTTCGTGAGTTATATTTCAGCGTGTCTCAGTTTTCACTAAGTCTGAAAACTGATTGTGTTCGAGCGATGTTCGTGAGCTCGGTAGAGTATTTTGTGAACCCTTTTGGCCCCAGGTCACTTTGGGTGTTTTGTTAATCTTGTTGAGTAGCTCCATGCCATGTTCTTACTTGTCATGTTCAGGTTTTCTATCATGTTGTTTTTCTGCTCCGAAGAGAGCATCGTGATCTGAAATTTCAGACTAGTGTTAATTTCACTAAGTCTGGAATCTGTTTTGCATTTGCGTTTTAGCCATGCTTGTTTGAACCTCTTAATGGATGAATTTGCCTATGGCTCAGTGCTAGAGTTTTGTCAACCATCTTGTGTACTTCACTGCCATGTATTTTGTTTTCATGTTTGGAGGCTGTAGCATGTTCATTTCGTTGCATTTAGATGCCTACTTGCTGTAAATCGCATACCGGTGTCATATCTTAAAACGCTTGCCATTTGCAAACCGTAACTCCGATTCCAATGATCTTTATATCGTTTTCAATCGATTTCATCCCCTCTATCCAGTGGCACACTTGGTTTTCCAAGTTGAGGCCAGGTTCATGCATTTCCTGTCATATCTTGCATTTTGCATCCCGCATCGCATCCCGCATAGCATATCGTCGTTCCATCATATTGCTTGGTCTTGGCCGTGGTTGATTGTATCCTTGTTGCTTGTTTGTCTTGTTGGGTAGAGCCGGGAGACGAGTTCGCTACCGAGGAGCCCGTTGAGTTTGCTTGTGAGGATCCAGTCAACTCTGACAACTGTGCAGGCAAGATGATCATACCCTCGAAATCACTACTATCTTTGCTATGCTAGTTTGCTCGCTCTTTTGCTTTGCCACTACTACGATGCCTACCTTTTGCTTGTCAGCCTCCCAATTGCCATGTTGAACCTCTAACCCACCATTGTCCTAGCAAACCGTTGATTGGCTATGTTACCGCTTTGCTCAGCCCTTCTTATAGCGTTGTTAGCTGCAGGTGAAGATTGGAGCCGTTCCTTGTTGGAACATTTATTTACTTGTTGGGATATCATTATATTGCTATGTTATCTTAATGCATCTATATACTTGGTAAAGGGTGGAAGGCTCGGCCTCTCGCCTAGTGTTTTGTTCCACTCTTGCCGCCCTAGTTTCCGTCATATCGGTGTTATGTTCCCGGATTGTGCGTCCCTTACGCGGTTGGGCTATAATGGGAACCCCTTGATAGTTCGCCTTGATTAAAGCTTTTCCAGCAATGCCCAACATTGGTTTTACCATTTGCCACCTAGCCTCTTTTTCCCTTGGGTTTCCGGAGCCCGAAGGTCATCTTTATTTTAGCCCCCACGGGCCAGTGCTCCCCTGAGTGTTGGTCCGAACTAGAGCCCTGTGCAGCGCCACCTCGGGGAAACTCGAGGTTTGGTTTTAGTTGTACGGATTGCTCATCTGAGTGTGCCCTGAGAAAGAGATATGTGCAGCTCCTATCGGGATTTGTCGGCACATTCGGGCGGTGTTGCTGGACTTGTTTTAACCTGTCGAATCATCTTGTCGTACCGAGATACCGAGTCTGATCGGTGTGTCTTGGGTGGAGGTCTATTCCTTCGTTGACTGTGAGAGCTTGTTATGGGCTAAGTTGGGACTCCCCTGCAGGGATTGAACTTTCGAAAGCCGTGCCCACGGTTATGGGCAGATGGGAATTTGTTAATGTCCGGTTGTAGATTACTTGAACTAAACTTGATTAAAATGAACCAATCGTGTGTGTTACCGTGATGGCCCCTTCTCGGCGGAGTCCGGGAAGTGGACACGGTGTTGGAGTTATGCTTGCGCAGGATGTTCCTTTAGCTTCTCGCTCGTGCTTCGCCTTCTCTTCTCGCTCTCTTTTGCGTATAAGTTAGCCACCACATATGCTAGTCGCTTGCTGCAGCTCCACATATGTTTGCCTTATCCATTCCTATGAGCTTAAATAGTTTTGATCGCGTGGGTGTGAGATTGCTGAGTCCCTGTGGCTCACAGATACTACAACTCCAGATGTAGGTCCAGATGTTTCGGCTCCAGTTAACGATTACGAGCTCAAGTGGGAGTTCGACGAGGACTCTCAGCGATACTACGTATCTTTTCCGGATGATCAGTAGTGGTGCCTAGTTGGGGTTATCGATTCAGGACCTTGTCGCATGTTGGGTTCTTTTCTATTTTGGCACCGTAGTCGGGCCATGAGTGTTTGTTTGATGGATGTTATTTATGTACTCTGATGTGACGTGGCGAGTGTAAGCCAACTATGTTATCTCCCCATTTTATTATATATATTACATGGGATGTTGTAATGATTGCCTGACTTGCGACATTGCTTTCAATGCGGTTATGCCTCTAAGTCATGCCTCGACACGTGGGAGCTATAGCCGCATCGAGGGCGTTACAAGTTGGTAATCAGAGCCATCCCCGACCTTAGGAGCCCCATTGCTTGATCGTTTTTAGCAGCCGAGTTGTGTCTAGAAAAATGTTTTGAGTCCTTAGGAATTATATATCGGAGAGCTTAGGAATTCTTTTACTTCCCAGTCTCCTCATCGCTCTGGTAAGGCATCCTGACGTAGAGTTTTGACTCTTCTCTTCTCAAATTTCACTAAAAAAAATTTTTAGGATCACGCGAGTATCTTGGATTTGTTCCGATGGTTTTGTGACGAGAACATTGTTCTTGGTGCCTCCTGTCTTTAGGGGTTGTGGCAGTGTCCCGGGGAGTTGAGCTCCGAGGTGTTGTCGTCACAATTTTATCGTTGCAATTCTGGTATACTTGAGATATGTTCGCCGACATCGAAAATCTCTTTTATGCAGTTCGTTGGTGAGATAACCTCGACGCCACCCAGTACTGGGGCGGGAGTTCGGGAGTATCGCCATAACTTGTATAACGGATGCTTTTCGAAGGTTAAGGTAGACGGTTTCCGAAGTTTTCTTGGTTATGTGTTGAAGGATGGATACAGCTGGATGTAGGATTTGCTAGTTTGGGTGAGATATTGTGCTTCCCCTGTATCCCCAACACCTGATTGCATAACCGGAAAGGTTCGGGAGTTTCATAGGTGGGAATTCTAGTAGCTCTAGTTCCCACGGATATTGGTTTGAGATTGGGATTTCTTACCGATTATTCGTTCTTGATCCGTACCTTGTTGATTTATTTCTCTACCTTAATTCTTCGTGGCTTTGCAATTTATGGATATGTGACCATTTGAAGAGGAATACATTCGTTCATTTTGTTCGGATGTGAAGACTATATGTTGCAATTTTCATTCCGTTGGATTCAGCTTCTATATTGTTATCTACCTATGTGCTAATGATGGTCAACCTCTTCAGGATGGCTCCTCCAACGCGCACGACTCCGAATCCTGATCCACCTCCACCTCCGCCTCCTCCGGAAGCATGGCAAGCTGTGATGGCCGCTACTAATGCAAACACACAGTTGATCATGCAAATTCTCCAAGAGCGCAATCAAGGCAGTCAAGGGAATCAAGGCCACAATCAGCACCACTTTGCTACACTGAACCAGTTCCTTGCTAATGGCCCAAAGACGTTCAGCGGTTGTGTTGAGGCTACCGATGCTGACGATTGGCTAGTGGATCTGGGCAAGCATTTTGAATGCAGCAACGTCAGGCCTGAAGATTTCGTCAAGTTCGCTTCTTTCCAGCTCAAAGATCAGGCTGCAGAGTGGTTCCAGCAGTACAAGGAGTCCAGAGGTGGACGTCTGATCACTTGGGATGATTTCCGTCAAGATTTCCGCGCTCATCACATCCCTCAAAGTGTGGTTGAGAGTAAGCATCAGGAATTCCGCAATCTGAAGCAAGGCTCTTTGTCTGTCTATGACTACAACAAGTTGTTCCAGAAGCTCGCCCGTTTTGCCAAGCAGGATGTTCCCGATGAGAAGAGCATGATCTATCAGTTCAGGGGTGGTCTTCGTGAGGAAATTCAGCTCGCTCTTGTCCTCTTTGAGCCATTGAGATACGATGAGTTCTACAACATGGCACTGAAGCAAGAGGCTGCTCAGATGAGATGTGATGCTTCCAGGAAGCGTGCGAGAGATGTTACTCCTTCTTCCTCTACTCAAGTGGTCAAGCAGCAGAAGTATTGGCTTCCTCCTCCTCCGTTCCGTCATCCGTATCAGCAGAAGAGCAAAGGTGGCAGTGGTTTCTCCCACCCACCCAACCCAGGCTTTCAGAACAAGTCTTCGTCTCAAGCGCCAAGATCGAGTGCTCCGTATCACCGTCCGCTTTCAGAGGTCACGTGCAACAAGTGCCAACAGAAGGGTCACTATGCCAACAAGTGTACCAACCAGAGGCGTCTTCCTCCTCCTCCTCCTGTCAGATCGGCAAGTACAGCCGTAGATCGATCTTGTTTGCCTTGCCTTGTCCTCCAATATGTCTCGCAGGTCTGGCACGTTTCCCCGTGCCTTGGTACTTTTTGAGCGGCGCCGGGGTGCGGCTTGAGTTGAGGGCCGAAAGGCCTCTCTGTCGCGGCCACGGGGTGGCCGATCGGCCGCATCATACGCTGGTGATGTAGGTTTAGTTGCTTCCTCCTCTAGTTGGGGCAGCAGCCTGCGCTTTGGGTAGCTCTTGGAGGGGCGTTCGAGTTTGTACTCTTCGGCAGCGAGGACTTCCATCCATCTGTCGGCTAGCAAGTCTTGGTCAGCTCTAAGCTACTGCTGTTTTCTCTTGAGGCTGCTTGCTGTGTCCATGAGTCTGCGTTTCAAACGCTCTTGTTCGACGAGGTCCTCAGGGACGACAAATTCGTCGTCGTCGAAGCTTGCTTCGTCTTCAGAGGGAGGCATGTAATTATCGTCCTCGACCTCTCTGTCTGCCAGTCTTTCATGAGGGCTGGCTTCTCCATCCTCCTGCGCTGAATCCTGCTGGAGGGGGTTCTCTTCGGCACTGTCCGGGGTGTTATTGTCTCCGGTGCCGGAATCACCGTTTTTTCTTTGGCGGGATTTAGAGCGGCGCCGCTGACGCCGGCGCTTAGGCTGTTTCTTGGAGGGGTCATCCTCCGTTGTTCCATCACCATCCCCTTCTTTTGGGGTGTCCACCATGTATATGTCGTATGACGAGGTGGCTTTCCAATGCCCTATAGGCGCTGGTTCTTGGTCGTCTCCTTCATCGGCGTCCATACCGTCGATGTCTTCGGAGTCGAAGTCGAGCATGTCGGTTAAATCGTCGACAGTGGCTACGAAGTGGGTGGTGGGTGGGTTTCGAATTTCTTCGTCGTCCGCATCCCAACCTTGCTGACCATAGTCCGGCCAGGGATCTCCTGATAAAGAGAGAGACTTTAGTGAATTCAGGATGTCGCCAAAGGGCGAGTGTTGAAACATGTCTGCGGCGGTGAACTCCATGATCGGAGCCCAATTGGGTTCGATCGGGAGGGGCGCGGAATATTCGGAGTCCGGAAAGGAGTCCGGCACCTTGCAGCCACGAGCTCCATGAAGGACAAGATTGGTGTTCGGCTCAATCACCGTAGAGATTGCAGCCCCCGAGGCGGCGTCTAGCCACCCGTCGTCGACCGGCGTAGTCGGCTCCGAGCTAAGGGTCGGAGCGGACACCTGAGCGGCGCTCTGGGCACTGTCCAGCGGCAGAGCTAGATCATGCCCATCATGACAGTGCGGCGCGCTCAGCTGTGGCTCGAATCTGTCGAAGATCAAGTCTCCGTGGATGTCAGCCGTGTAGTTTAAACTGCCAAATCTGACCTGATGGCCAGAGGCGTAGCTTTCGATCTGCTCCAGATGGCCAAGTGAATTGGCCCACAATGCAAAGCCACCGAATACGAAGATCTGTCCGGGGACAAAAGTATCACCCTGGCCCGCGTCGTGGTTGATGATCGAAGAAGCCATCAGGCCTAAAGGTGACGACACAGAGGAACTCTCAATGAAAGCACCAATGTCGGTGTCAAAACCGTCGGATCTCGGGTAGGGGGTCCCAAACTGTGCGTCTAGGCGGATGGTAACAGGAGACAAGGGACACGATGTTTTTACCCAGGTTCGGGCCCTCTCGATGGAGGTAAAACCCTACTCCTGCTTGATTAATATTGATGATATGGGTAGTACAAGAGTAGATCTACCACGAGATCAGAGAGACTAAACCCTAGAAGCTAGCCTATGGTATGATTGTTGTTCGTCCTACGGACTAAACCTCTCCGGTTTATATAGACACCGGAGAGGGCTAGGGTTACACAGAGTCGGTTACAATGGGAGGAGATCTACATATCGTATTGCCAAGCTTGCCTTCCACGCCAAGGAAAGTCCTATCCGGACATGGGACGAAGTCTTCAATCTTGTATCGTCATAGTCCGGGAGTCCGGCCAAAGGTCATAGTCCGGCCATCCGGACACCCCCTAATCTAGGACTCCCTCAGGAGCCAAACTCTTAAGTATTAGTAGTTGAGTTGTCAATTCAACCACACCTGGATAACTTAGTATCTGCAGCAAAGTATTTAGTATCAAAGTAATATGATAGTAATGGTAACAGTGGCAAAAGTAAAGATAGCAGTTTTGTAGTAATTGTAACAGTAGCAACAGAAAAGTAAATAAGCGAAACACAATATGTGAAAAGCTTGTAGGCATTGGATCAGTGATGGATAATTATGTCGGATGCGATTCCTCATGTAATAGCTATAACATAGGGTGACACAGAACTAGCTCCAATTCATCAATGTAATGTAGGCATGTATTCCGAATATAGTCATACGTGCTTCTGGAAAAGGACTTGCATGGCATCTTTTGTCCTACCCTCCCGTGGCAGCAGGGTCCTAGTGGAAACTAAGGGATATTAAGGCCTCATTTTAATAGAGTACCAGACCAAAGCCTTAACACATAGTGAATACATGAACTCCTCAAACTACGGTCATCACCGAGAAGTATCTCGATTATTGTCACTTCGGGGTTGTCGGATCATAACACATAATAGGTGACTATAGACTGGCAAGATAGGATCAAGAACACACATATATTCATGAAAACATAATAGGTTCAGATCTGAAATCATGGCACTCGGGCCCTAGTGACAAGCATTAAGCATAGCAAAGTCATAGCAACATCAATCTCAGAACATAGTGGATACTAGGGATCAAACCCTAACAAAACTAACTTGATTACATGGTAAATCTCATCCAACCCATCACCGTCCAGAAAGCCTACGATAGAATTACTCACGCACGGCGGTGGGCATCATGAAATTGGTGACAGAGGATGGTTGATGATGACGACAGCGACGAATTCCCCTCTCCGGAGCCCCGAACGGACTCCAGATCAGCCCTCCCGAGAGAGATTAGGGCTTGGCGGCGGCTCCGTATCGTAAAACGTGATGAAACTTTCTCTCTGATTTTGTTCTCCAGGAAACGGAATATATGGAGTTGGAGTTGAGCTCGGTGGAGCCTCAGGGGGGCCACGAGATAGGGGGGCGCCCAGCGGGGGAGGGGGCGCCCCCCACCCTCGTGGGCAAGGTGTGGGCCCCCTAGTCTTGATTCTTTCGCCAGTATTTTTTATATTTTCCAAAACTTATCTCCGTGGATTTTCAGGTCATTCTGAGAACTTTTGTTTTCTACACATAAAACAACATCATGGCAGTTCTGCTGAAAACAACGTCATCCAGGTTAGTTTCATTCAAATCATGCAAGTTAGAGTCCAAAACAAGGGCAAAAGTGTTTGGAAAAGTAGATACGTTGGAGACGTATCAACTCCCCCAAGCTTAAACCTTTGCTTGTCCTCAAGCAATTCAGTTGATAAACTAAAAGTGATAAATAAAAACTTTTACAAACTCTATTTGCTCTTGTTGTTGTAAACATGTAAAGCCAGCATTCAAGTTTCAGCAAGTATTATGAACTAACCATACTCACAATAACACTTAGGTCTCACAATCACTCATATCAATAGCATAATTAGCTAACGAGCGATAATAATAAGACTCGGATGACAACACTTTCTCAAAACAATCATAATATGACACAACAAGATGGTATCTCGCTAGCCCTTTCTGAGACCGCAAAACATAAATGCAGAGCACCTTTAAAGATCAAGGACTGACTAAACATTGTAATTCATGGTAAAAGAGATCCAGTCAAGTCATACCCAATATAAACCAATAGTAATGAATGCAAATGACAGTGTGCTCTCCAGCGGGTGCTTTTTAATAAGAAGGTGATGACTCAACATAAAAGTAAATAGAAAGGCCCTTCGCAGAGGGAAGCAGGGATTTGTAGAGGTGCCAGAGCTCGATTTTAGAATAGAGATGAATAACATTTTGAGCGGCATACTTTCACTGTCAACGAAACAACTATGAGATGGCGATATCTTCCATACTACATGCATTATAGGCAGTTCCCAAACAGAATGGTAAAAGTTTATACTCCCCCACCACCAACAAGCATCAATCCATGGCCTGCTCGAAACAATGAGTGCCTCCAACTAACAACAGCCCTGGGGGAGTTTTGTTTAATTACATTGATTTCCTTTGATCTTTTTGGATCATGGGACTGGGCATCCTGGTACCGGCCCTTTCTCGTGAATGAGGAGCAGAGTCCACTCCTCTTGAGAATAACCCACCTAGCATGGAAGATAGGCAGCCCTAGTTGAAACATGAGCTGCTCGAGCATACAAAACAGAATTTCATTTGAAGGTTTGGAGTTTGGCACATACAAATTTACTTGGAACGGCAGGTAGATACCGCATATAGGAAGGTATGGTGGACTCATATGGAACAACTTTGGGGTTTAAGGAGTTTGGATGCACAAGCAGTATTCCCGCTTGGTACAGGTGAAGGCTAGCAAAAGACTGGGAAGCGACCAATTGAGAGAGCGACAACAGTCATGAACATGCATTAAAATTAATTCACACCAAGTACAAGCATGAGTAGGATATAATCTACCATGAACATAAATATCATAAAGGCTATGTTGATTGTTTCAACTACATGCGTGAACATGTGGCAAGTCGAGTCACTCAATTCATTCAAAGGAGGATACCATCCCATCATACCACATGATAATCATTTTAATAGCATGTTGGCACGCAAGGTAAAACCATTATAACTCATATCTAATCAAGCATGGCACAAACAACTATAATCTCTAAATGTCATTGCAAATATGTTTACTTCATAATAAGTTGAATCAGGAACGATGAACTCATCATATTTACAAAAAAGAGAGGTCGAGTTCATACCAGCTTCTCTCATCTCAATCAGTCCATCATATATCGTCATTATTGCCTTCCACTTGCACGACCGAACGATGTGTATAATAATAACAGTGCACATGCATTGGACTAAGCTGGAATCTGCAAGCATTCAACTCAAGAGAAAAGACAAGTAATATGGGCTCCAAATTAAATAAACAATCATGCATATGAGAGCCACTAAACATTTTCAATATGGTCTTCTACTCTCGACCACCAAAGGAAAGAAAAGAACATAAAACTATTTACATGGGAAAGCTCCCAACAAGTAAGAAGAAGAACGAGAAATATTTTTGGGTTTTCATTTTAATTTCTACTACAACATGGGAATTAAACTAACTGCTTTTTTTGTTTTTCTTAAGGTTTATCAAACACACAAGAAGAAAGCGAGAAAAATAAATATAAACTAGAATGGATAATACAATGAAAGAGTATGAGGACCGACGAGTGGAATAGTGTGTGAACATGAATGTAAAGTCGGTGAAAAATACATACTCCCCCAAGCTTAGGCTTTTGCCTAAGTTGGTCTAAGGCCAAGGGTAGCCTGGCTGATATCCGTAGTTGTAACTAGGGTTGTACTGAGATGCAGCAGCAAATGCCTCCTGAGCTGCGGCATGTTGGCGAGCCGCCTCCGCTCCCCCCTCGTGTTCAGCTGCTTCCTCCCTAGTGACAACATCTCTTCCTTTTGCCTGGTAATCAAAAAGGAAAGGATCAGGAAGAGTAACATGGATAGAGCTATGTCTGTCAAAGATTAGTCGATACTGGAGGAATTGTTCATTCCTCCTAAGAAAATGATGTTTGACCATACCATCATCATCTAAATAAGCAGGAGGCAACACCATATCCCCCTCTCGTGGGGCTATACCAAGATAATTAGCCACACGGGTCGCATAAATTCCTCCAAATAAATCTCCAGCCCTACCATTATTATGCAACCTACGTGCAACTATTGTCCCCAAGTTATAATCTTTATAACCTAACACGACACTCTTGAGGACACAAAGATCAGGGACACACATATGACAAGCTTCATCTTTACCATTAATGCATCTACCGATGAAGAGAGCAAAATAATGTATATCAGGAAAGTGAATGCTCCCTATGGTAGCTTGTGCTATATCCCTAGATTCTCCCATAGTAATACTAGCAAGAAAGTCTCTCAATTTAGATTTGTGGGGATCATTAACATTGCCCCACGCGGAAGTTTGCAAGCAGTTGTAAAATCCTCTAAGTCCATGGTATAAGATTTATCATAAATATCAAACATGACACTCTGAGAATTACGTGAACATTTATATTTAAACCTTCTCACAAATGAATCAGTCAATAGATAGTACTGAGGACACTTATCTTGTAAGAAGTCCTCAAGATCGGCATTGCACACATATGCGTCAAATTCCTCCTTAAAGCCTTCCTTGACCATAAAATCTTCTGATGGCCACTCACAAGCTCGCACTTCTGCGTCCCTCGGTAGTTCATCGTCTTGCTCACGCATAACAAGCCTGGGTCCTTTATTTATTGAGGAACCTCCTTGATACATTCTCCTAGACAATATTTCTTTTTCTGAAAAATTTCTGAAATTTTAGTAACTTCAAAATAAAGGTGAATAAAACTAAACAAGATTGATAGCAACTACTCCTACAAGTGCCTAGATCCTATATCATGCATTAGAATTACTTGGGGCCTCATAAATTTAACATGCAAGCTCAAGAACAGGGTCACCTATGCAGCAAAAAATTGCACTGAGTAAAGCACTAGAACAAAAACTAATTGGACCAATGGAGGAGTCACATACCATGCAACAATCTCCCAAAGCAGTTTTGAGAATGGAGCTTTGAGCAAGGAGATCGAAAATCGCAGCAAAATGAGCTAGAACTCGTGCTTGAGCAGGATGAGGATTTTTTGGGAAGAAGATGGAGTGTGTGGGTGCAGGAATAAGTGGAGGGGGCCACCATGGGCCAAAGAGACAGGGGGGCACGCCCAGGGGGTGTGGGCGCGCCCTCCACGCTCGTGGCCAGGTGCTTGCCCCTCCTGCAGTGTTTTTGGTGTCTAAAATCCTCAAATAATCCATAAAAAATCATACTAAATTTGCACGGCATTTGGAGCACTTTTATTTTTGGGATAATTTTTTATTGCATGGATAATTCAGAAAACAGATGGATAATACTATTTTTGCTTTATTTATTCTAAATAACAGAAAGTAAACAAAGGGTACAGAAGGTCGTGCCTTCTAGTTTCATCCATCTCATGATCATCAAAATGAATCCACTAACAAGGTTGATCAAGTCTTGTTAACAAACTCATTCCAAATAACACGGAACCGGAGAAATTTTGAATAACACTAAGTTACCTCAACGGGGATATGAACATCCCCAACAGTAAGAATACCATACTTTTTCTTGACAGTAGGAAGAGGAAATTCAAAACCTCCAATAATAATAGTTGGAACTTTTCCAATAGAATTGATGCTATGAACTTGAGATTGTTTCCTCGGAAAGTGTACCGTATGCTCATTACCATTAACATGAAAAGTGACATTGCCTTTGTTGCAATCAATAACAGCCTCTACAGTATTTAGAAAGGGTCTACCAAGGATAATCGACATACTATCGTCCTCGGGAATATCAAGAATAACAAATTCCGTTAAGATAGTGACATTTACAACCACAACAGGCACATCCTCACAAATACCGACAGGTATAGCAGTTGATTTATCAGCCATTTGCAAAGATATTTCAGTAGGTGTCAAGTTATTCAAGTCAAGTCTACGATATAAAGATAGAGGCATAACACTAACACCTGCTCCAAGATCACATAAAGTAGTTTTAACATAATTTGTTTTACTGGAGCATGGTATGGTTGGTACCCCTGGGTCTCCAAGTTTGTTTGGTATTCCACCCTTAAAAGTGTAATTAGCAAGCATGGTGGAAATTTCAGCTTCCGGTATCTTTCTTTTATTTGTAATGATATCCTTCATATACTTAGCATAGGGATTTAATTTAAGCATATCAGTTAAGTGCATACGTAAGAAGATTGGTCTAATCATTTCAGCAAAGCGCTCAAAATCCTCATCATACTTTGTCTTGGATGGTTTAGGAGGAAAGGGCATGGGTTTCTGAACCCATGGTTCTCTTTCTTTACCGTGCATCCTAGCAACAAAATCTCTCTTATCATAACATTGATTCTTTGATTGTGGGTTATCAAGATCAACGGCAGGTTCAATTTCTACTTCATTATTTTTGCTAGGTTGAGCATCAACATGAACATTATCATTAACATTATCACAAGGTTCATGTTCATCACCTGATTGAGTCTCAACATCCGAAATAGAAATATCATTGGGATTCTCAGGTGTGTCTACGACAGGTTCACTAGAAGCATGCAAAGTCCTATCGTTTTTCTTTTTCTTCTTTTTGGAAGAACTAGGTGCCTCTAAATTATTTCTCTGAGAATCCTGCTCGATTCTCTTAGGGTGGCCTTCAGGATACAAAGGTTCCTGAGTCATTCTACCAGTTCTAGTAGCCACTCTAACAGCAAGGTCGGGTTTATTATTTAATTAATCAAGCAAATAATTTTGAGCTTTAAGTACTTGCTCAGCTTGAGTAGCAACCATGGAAGCATATTTGCTAATGAGTTTAAGTTCACCTTTAACTGTAGCCATATAATCACTCAAGCGTCCTATTTCGAAAGCATTATTCTTTAATTCTCTACCAACATAAGCATTAAAACTTTCTTGCCTAGCCATAAAATCATCAAATTCATCTAAGCATGGGCTATGAAATTTAGTAGAGGGAATTTCAACGTTATCATATCTATAGAGAGAATTTACCTTTACTACCTGTGTCGGGTTATCAAGACAATGTGGTCCATCAACAGGCGGTATATTAAGACCATGTATTTCTTCAATAGGTGGTAAATTCTTAACATCTTCAGCTTTTATACCTTTTTCTTTCATTGATTTCTTTGCCTCTTGCATATCTTCAGGACTGAGAAATAGAACACCTCTCTTCTTCGGAGTGGGTTTCGGAATAGGCTCAGGAGTTGGCTCAATTGGTTCAGGAATTGCCTCTGGAATTGGCTCTGGAAGAGTCCAATTATTTTCATTAGTCAACATATTATTCGATAGTAATTCAGCTTCATCGACTGTTCTTTCCCTAAAAACACAACCAGCACAACTATCCAAGTAGTCCTTGGAAGCATCAGTGAGTCCATTATAAAAGATATCGAGTATTTCATTTTTCTTAAGAGGATGATCAGGAAAAGCATTAAGTAATTGGAGAAACTCCCCCAAGCTTGTGGGAGACTCTCTTATTCGATTTGCACAAATTTATATATTTCCCGCAAGGCAGCTTGTTTCTTATGAGCAGGGAAATATTTAGCAGAGAAGTAATAAATCATATCCTGGGGACTACGCACACAACCAGGATTAAGAGAATTAAACCAAGTCTTAGCATCACCCTTTAATGAGAATGGAAATATCTTAAGGATATAATAATAGCGAGACTTCTCATCATTAGTAAACAAGGTGGCTATATCATTTAACTTGGTAAGATGTGCCACAACAGTTTCAGATTCAAGGCCATAAAAAGATCAGATTCAACCAAAGTAATTATTTCAGGATCAACAGAGAATTCATAATCCTTATCAGTAACACAGATAGGTGAAATAGCAAAAGCAGGGTCAGGTTTCATTCTAGCATTAAGAGATTGCTGCTTCCATTTAGCTAATAACTTTTTAAGATCATATCTATCTTTGCAAGCAAAAATAGCTCTAGCAGCTTCCTCCTCCATAACATAACCCTCAGGAACAACAGGTAATTCATAATTAGGGGGAGAACTTTCATCATCACTATCATCAATAATAGCATCTTCAATAATTTCATTCTCTCTAACCCTAGTAAGTTGTTCATCAAGAAATTCACCTAACGACAAAGTAGTATCACGCACAAAAGTAGTTTCATCATAAGTATCATGCATAGCAGAAGTGGCATCATCAATAACATGCGACATATCAGAATTCATAGCAGTAGCAGGTTTAGGTGTTGCAAGCTTACTCAAAATAGAAGGAGAATCTAGTGCAGAGCTAGATGGCAGTTCCTTACCTCCCCTCGTAGTTGAGGGAAAAATCTTGGTTCTTTCATCTTCCAAGTTCCTCATAGTGATCAACAGATATAAATCCCAAGTGACTCAAAGAATAGAGCTATGCTCCCCAGCAACGGCGCCAGAAATTAGTCTTGATAACCCACAAGTGTAGGGGATCGCAACAGCTTTTGAGGGTAGAGTATTCAACACAAATTTATTGATTCAACACAAAGGGAGCCAAAGAATATTCTTAAGTATTAGCAGTTGAGTTGTCAATTCAACCACACCTGGATAACTTAGTATCTGTAGCAAACTATTTAGTAGCAAAGTAGTATGATAGTAATGGTAATAGTGGCAAAAGTAAAGATAGCAGTTTTGTAGTAATTGTAACAGTAGCAACGGAAAAGTAACTAAGCGAAGCACAATATGTGGAAAGCTCGTAGGCATTGGATCAGTGATGGATAATTATGTCGGATGTGATTCCTCATGTAATAGCTATAACATAGGGTGACACAGAACTAGCTCCAGTTCATCAATGTAATGTAGGCATGTATTCCGAATATAGTCATACGTGCTTATGGAAAAGAACTTGCATGGCATCTTTTGTCCTACCCTCTTGTGGCAGCGGGGTCCTAGTGGAAACTAAGGGATATTAAGGCCTCCTTTAAATAGAGTACTGGACCAAAGCATTAACACATAGTGAATACATGAACTCCTCAACCTACGGTCATCACCGAGAAGTATCCCGATTATTGTCACTTCGGGGTTGTCGGATCATAACACATAATTGGTGACTATAGACTTGCAAGATAGGATCAAGAACACACATATATTCATGAAAACATAATAGTTTCAGATCTGAAGTCATGGCACTCGGGCCCCTAGTGACAAGCATTAAGCATAGCAAAGTCATAGCAACATCAGTTTCAGAACATAGTGCATACTAGAGATCAAACCCCAACAAAACTAACTTGATTACATGGTAAATCTCATCCAAACCATCACCGTCCAGCAAGCCTATGATGGAATTACTCACGCACGGCGGTGAGCATCATGAAATTGGTGATGGAGGATGGTTGATGATGACGACGGCGATGAATCCCCCTCTCCGGAGCCCCGAACGGACTCCAGATCAGCCCTCCCGAGAGAGATTAGGGCTTGGTGGCGGCTCCATATCGTAAAACGCGATGAAACTTTCTCTCTGATTTTTTTCTCCGCCAAACGGAATATATGGAGTTGGAGTTGAGGTCGGTGGAGCCTCAGGGGGCCCACAAGATAGGGGGGCATGCCCAGGGGGAGGGCACGCCCCCCACCCTCGTGGACAGGGTGTGGGCCCCCTGGTCTTGATTCTTTCGCCAGTATTTTCTACATTTTCCAAAACTTATCTCCGTGGATTTTCAGGTCATTCCGAGAACTTCTGTTTTCTACACATAAAACAACATCATGGTAGTTCTGCTGAAAACAGCGTCAGTCCGGGTTAGTTTCATTCAAATCATGCAACTTAGAGTCCAAAACAATGCCAAAAGTGTTTGGAAAAGTAGATACATTGCAGACGTATCACTTGTGCATTGGCTGTTTTAACCTCCTACCAGTGTGATTACGTGAAAGACAGTTGCAATGATTCCACCAGTGTGTATATGTGGAAGAAATGTTGCAATAATTCTGCAGTCTATGGTAACTGTTTGTTTTCTTATTGCAATTGTATTTTTTTGTTGCTTTATACTCCCTGTGTGAGCAAAGGGCCTCCATATCTCAATTAAGGAGGTGAGCCAACCCTGTGGCGACCCTCGCATCACCTTCCCTGGCGGCGGCAAGGGAACCCCTACCAGTGCTGCCGTAGGACCTTTCCATTCCGCCCCATCTCCTCATGGCTCATAGGAAGGTGGCGGCGAGGCATGTCGTCCCATCCTCGCGCTCTTGCCCCCCACCCGATGGCAGCGATTTCTCTAGTGGGGAACACCACCTCCATTGACGTATACTTCATGCCGCTCGGATCCGCACCAGGGGCTACCGTGTCACCTCCCTTTTAGCGCCTCAGCTGTGGTATTGGGCACATCATCAACTTGTAAGTAGGGAGGCACTTTTCACCAGAAAAGTGGCTTTAGGTTGATCTATATATTTATTTTGTAAGGCCTTGTTAAATTATGCAATAAAGATGGTTGTGTATGACGTTTTTCCGAAAACAAAATACTCCCTCTGTATAAAGATATAAGACTTTTTTTGACACTGTATGGAATGTTGTCTTTTGCTCTATCTTCGTAGAAACGGCTCCTGTTGATTCCTTCTTCCCCCATTCTCCTTCCATTCCATTTGCACACGTGATTTCTTCCCTTTTTAGCCCATTTCTTATGGAAACACATCAAAGAGAAGGATTTGTGAAATCATTTGCATTCATTAGTCATTAGTACCAATATTAGAGCAAATATTTCTTTTTAAATGAAATATCTTGGTTTAAAAAAACGTGAAATGGGTGTAAAAATATCACTCATCAGCAGGCCCATCTCATTTTTCTCTACCTTCCAAAACTGATAATTCTTTTTTGGAAAGATGAAATTGGCAATATTGATCAAACAAAGCTGGCGATTTGTCCTTGTCGCGATCTCACAACATTTGTTTCCTTTTTTTGCGGGAAAAAATATTTGTTTCCTAATACATTGGACCTATCATATGCATCAAGGAAAGTAATAAATGCCTAAGTATAGCGCGAAACAAAAAAAAAGTTTCACATCGACGAGTTAATTGATAATTCAGAAATCATCTCTGTTGAGCTCCGATTAACTAACCAAACAAGTATTATCACGGACAAAATGAAGGAAAGACATAAAATCTTACAACAAACGCATAGAAGTCCCTAAGACTTGTATTTTCGGACAAGCAAGGTACAATACAGATCTCCATGAGAATAGGGACATAGAAAGAAACCATGGCACACCATCCTTCATCCAAATAGCATCTCGGCATGCTGGCGCAACTTCTTGCACACCACCTGGATGGTATGCATCGACACGTCGGTGACCTTTGCCACATCACTAGCGACGGGCCTATTGTCATCGACGTGCTCTAGGACCATGCACACGATGTCGGCCGCTATGGACTCGTCGGTGTTTCGCATGCCAAGGTCATCCTCCTACAGCCGTCTCGCTGCCTCCTTAGCCGATGTGACTTCCCGACCAGTCATATCAAGTTGCTTACCAAAGTGGCACAAATAGCTTGATGCACGCACCACACCAACGCCCGTCAGCCTGACACCCTCCTCCCCAAGGTGCTTCCTGATGCGCGTGGTTAGCTTTGCGATTTCCCTTCTTGCCGCCGAGCCTTCAGCCGTTGCCGAAGCTAGCTCATTGATAGACCGCGGTGAGCCCTCGCTACGGCATGCAATGGCGAGGCACGCTGCATATAGCAGATCATTATTTCGGTGGTTGGTCTTGCCAAGAACCGGCGGCCATGCCCTATCCTTCTCCATCTTCCTGAACACCTCCTTGGCACGGTCTTGGATGGCCGGTGTAATCCCAAGGCAACCCGCCATGCGAGAGATGGCGGCATCGGACCCCTCAGCCCCACCTAGGCCCTGCACAGGCCCAAGTCTGAGCATGAGGTCGACATGCAACATCGGGATGTGCGTCGTGCACTGCTTCTTTCCCATGGTTGAGTGGGCGGAATCGAAGTTGTAGTTGATCGTTGTCGCCGGCGTGACACCGTTGTAGTCCAGGTGATGCTACATGTCTAAGTGGGCGACGCCTGGCCCCGCAAGCGTATTGGTGTCCATTGTGGAGGTGACTGTCGGCATGCCATTTATATAGGGGAGGTTGGCGCCGCACACCCTAGTGCTGGTCGTCCATTCTCAGTTGTACGGCCTAGATCATAGCTAATAGATCTTTCCTTTTATTTTTCTTTACATGTTTAGTTCTTCTGGTTTGCTAAATATGCAAATTCTAGAAGTTTCTGAGCCGCTAGATGTCTCTGCGCAGACATTCTAGGCATGATAGGAGGGATGCGTTGTCGCCTATATTATTTCAACCTTGATCAAACGCTATTCCAATTCATTACTTTTACTTTTCTATTGCAATCAAATCTACCATATACTTAATCTTTTAATCCTTGTAACTATTCCTCCCGTTCCATATTATAATAGCATTTTTGACACTACACTAGTGTCTAGTGTAAAAACGCTCTTATATTATGAGACAAAGGGAGTAGCAGACTAGTGAGATTGACAACCTCGATAGTTCTGGTGGATTACAAGGTAGTTTTGTATGTGTGTGTGTATATGTGTTGATCATTGTGTGTGTTACTAAACTCCTGTTGGTTCGATAAACCTTGATCTCACTTTAGGAAAATTGTTGCTTCCTACAAAGCCTTGCACTTGGGAGATCAACACCTTCTTGGTTGAGAGGAAGCAAAGAGCCAAGAAAACTTTCCTCTATAAGACATAATCTCCAATGCTAGGATGTGGATACCAATGAAACACAACATATAGGGAAGGTATCATTTTTTTCAAACATCGACTTTAACATGGACAACCCATTGGTCCACACTTACATAGAAAAATATCCAAATGTAACCAAACTCTCAGAGAGCCACTACCCTAACTTCAGTAAACCACCGGTAGCCCATCTCATTTAGCTCTACCTTCTAAAACTGATAATGCATGCTTTCTGGAAAGATGAAACTGGCAATATTGATGGAACATAGCTGGCGATTTCTCCTTGTCACGATCTCAGAACATTTGTTTCCTTTTTTGTGGGAAACAATGTTTGTGTCCTAATACATTGGACCTATCATATGCATCAAGGAAAGTAATAAATGCCCAAAAATAGCACGAAGCAAAAAAAAGATTCACATCGATGAGTAAATTTATAATTTACAATCATCTCCGTTTAGCTCTGATTAACTAATCAAACAAGTATTATCACTAACAAAACGAAGGAAAGACATAAAAGCTTACAACAATCCCGTACAAGTCCCTAAGACATGTATTTTCAGACAAGCCGGACGGATCTCCATGAGAGTAGGGATAGAGAAAGAAACCATGGCACACCATCCTTCATCCAAAGAGCAGCTCGGCGTGCGGGCGCAACTTCTTGCACACCACCTGGATGGTATGCATTGACACGCCAGTGACCTTTGCCATGTCACTGGCGACGAGCCTCTTGTCATTGCCGTGCTCTAGGACCATGCGGACGTGCCAACCACTATGGACTTGCCGGTGTTTCGCACGCCAAGGTCGTCCTCCTCCAGCCATCCCGCAGCCTCCTTGGCCACCGCGACTTCATGACCACTCATATCAACCTGCCTGCCAAAGTGGCACAGATAGCTCAACGCGCGCACCACACTGACGCCCATCAGCTCTGCGTCGTCCTCCCCGAGGTGCTTCCTGGTGCGCGCGATTAACTTTGCAATTTCCCTTTGAGCACTATGTTGGTTTCCCTTGAAGAGGAAAGGGTGATGCAGCAAAGTAGCATAAGTATTTCCCTCAAATTTTGAGAACCAAGGTATCAATCCACTAGGAGGCTCCTCAAAAGTCCCACGCACCTACACAAACGAACAAGAACCTCGCAAACAATGCGATAAAGGGGTTGTCAATCCCTTCACGTTAACTTGCAAAAGTGAGATCTGATAGAGATAATAAGATAAGATAAATATTTTTGGTATTTTTATGATATAGATTGGAAAGTAAAAGATGCAAATAAAAGTAGATGGGAAAGTTATATTATAAAAGATAGACCCGGGGGCCATAGGTTTCACTAGTGGCTTCTCTCAAGATAGCATAAGTATTACGATGGGTGAACAAATTACTGTCGAGCAATTGATAGAAAAGTGCATAGTTATGAGATTATCTAGGCATGATCATGTATATAGGCATCACGTCCATAACAAGTAGATCGAAACGATTCTGCATCTACTACTATTACTCCACACATCGACCGACTCCTGCCTGCATCTAGAGTATTAAGTTCATAAGAACAGAGTAACACATTAAGAAAGATGACACGGTGTAGAGGGATAAACTCACGCAATATGATATAAACCCCATCTTTTTATCCTCGATGGCAACAATACAATACGTGCCTTGCTGCCGGGAAAGGACACCGCAAGATTGAACCCAAAGCTAAGCACTTCTCCCATTGCAAGAAAGATAAATCTAGTAGGCCAAACCAAACTGATAATTCAAAGAGACTTGCAAAGATAACCAATCACACATAAAAGAATTCAGAGAAGATTCAATTAGTTCTCATAGATAAACTTGATCGTAAACCCACAATTCATCGGATCTCGACAAACACACTACAAAAAGAGTTACATCGAATAGATCTCCAAGAACATTGAGGAGAACTTTGTATTGAGATTCAAAGAGAGAGAACAAGTCATCTAGCTAATAACTAGACCCGAAGGTCTATGGTAAACTACTCACAACTCATCGGAGAGGCCTTGGAGATGATGTAGAGGCCCTCCATGGTTGATTCCCCCTCCAGCGGAGCGCCGGTGAAGGCTCCAAGATGGGATCTCGCGGATACAGAAGGTTGCGGTGCTGGAAATAGTTTTTCGTCATTCCCCTGGATATTTTTGGGGTACGTGGATATATATAGGCGAAGGAAGTAGGTCAGGGGAGCCACGAGGGGCCCACGAGGGTGGGGCACGCGCCTGCCCCCCTAGGGCGCGCCGGGCACCCTCGTGGCCTCCTTGGTTGCTTCTTGACGTCCACTCCAAGACTCCTGGATTGTGTTTGTTCCAAAAAGATCGCTCCCGAAGGTTTCATTCCGTTTGGACTCTGTTTGATATTCCTTTTCTTCGAAACACTGAAATAGGCAAAAAAACAGCAATTCGGGTTGGGCCTCCGGTTAGTAGGTTAGTCCCAAAAATGATATAAAAGTGTAAAGTAAAGCCCATAAACATCCAAAACGGGTAATATAATAGCATGGAACAATAAAAAATTATAGATACGTTGGAGACGTATCACCCTTCTTGTCGATGAGCCTTCAGCCATCGCTGAAGCTAGCTCATTGATCGATCGCGGTTAGCCCTCGCTACGACATGCGATGGCAAGGCGCGCTGCATAGAGTTAATCATTATTCTGGTGGTTGGTCTTGCCAAGAACCAGCGGCTATGCTCTGGCCTTCACCATCTTCCTGTACACCTCCTTGGCACAGTCTGAGATGGCTCGTGCAATCCCAAGACAACCCACCATGCAAGAGATGCAGCATCAGACCCCTCAGCCCCACCTAGGCCCTGCATAGGCCCAAGTATGAGGTGAGGTCGACATGCTCCATCCGGATGTGCGTCGTGCACCACTTCTTGCCCATGGTTGAGTCGGCGATATCGAAGCTCTAGTGCATCCGTTGCATGGCAATCCCTACTCACTCACATTGATATCTATTGATGGGCATCTCCATAGCCTATTAATATGCCTAGTTGATGTGAGACCATCTTCCTCCTATTTGTCTTCTCCACAACCACCACTCTATTCCACCTATAGTGCTATGTCCATGGCTCACGCTCATGTATTGCGTGAAAGTTGAAAAAGTTTGAGAATACTAAATTATGGAACAAATGCTTGGCTGAAACCGGGGTTGTGCATGCTTTGAATATTTTGTGTGACGAAGATGGAGCATGGCCAAACTATATGATTTTGTCGGGATGAACTTTCTTTGGCCATGTTATTTTGAGAAGACATGATTACTTTGTTAGTATGCTTGAAGTATTATTATTTTGTTGTCACTATTAAACTTTTGTCTTGAATCTTTTGGATATGAATATTCTTGCCACAATAGAGAAGATTACATTTATAAATATGTTAGGTAGCATTCCACATCAAATTTTTTGTTTTTATCATTTACCTACTTGCGGACGAGTAGGAATTAAGCTTGGGGACACTTGATACGTCTCCAACGTATCTATAATTTTTTTTATTGTTCCATGCTATTATATTATCCATCTTGGATGTTTTATATGCATTTATATGATGTTTTACATGATTTTTGGGATTAACCTATTAACCTAGAGCCCAGTGCCAGTTTCTGTGTTTTTCCTTGTTTTTGAGTTTTACAGAAACTGAATACCAAAATGAGTCCAATTGACGTGTCAATTTTTGATGATTTTTTATGGACCAAAAGAAGCCCCCGGAATAAAAGAGTTGGGCCAGAAGAGTCCCGAGCCATCCACGAGGGTGGAGGGCGCGCCCTACCCCCTGGGCGCCCCCCCTATCTAATGGATGACTTGGAGACCCCCCTGACGTGAGACCGACGCAAAAATTCCTATAAATACAGAAACCCCCGAAAAGAAACCAAGATCGCGAGTTCCACCGCCGCAAACCTTTGTAGCCACCAAAAACCAATCGGGACCCTATTCCGGCACCCTGCCGGAGGGGGGACCCATCACCGGTGGCCATCTTCATCATCCCTGTGCTCTCCATGACGAGGAGGGAGTAGTTCACCCTCGGGGATGAGGGTATGTACCAGTAGCTATGTGTTTGATCTATCTCTCTCTCGTGATCTTGATTTGGCATGATCCTGATGTACCGCGAGCTTTGCTATTATAGTTGGATCTAATGATGTTTCTCCCCCTCTATGTTCTTTTAATGGATTGAGTTTTTCTTTTGAAGATATCTTATCAGATTGAGTCTTTAAGGATTTGAGAACACTTGATGTATGTCTTTCATGTGCTTATCTGTGGTGACAATGGGATATTCACGTCATCTGCCTGATGTATGTTTTGGTGATAAACTTGGGGGTTCTGTGACCTTGTGAACTTATGCATAGGGGTTGGCACATGTTTTCGTCTTGACTCTCGAGTAGAAACTTTGGGGCACTCTTTGCAGTTCTTTGTGTTGGGTGAATAGATGAATCTGAGATTGTGTGATGCATATCGTATAATCATACCCACGGATACTTGAGGTGACATTGAAGTATCTAGGTGACATTAGGGTTTTGGTTGATTTGTGTCTTAAGGTGTTATTCTAGTACGAACTCTAGGATAGATCGAACGGAAAGAATAGCTTCGTGTTATTTTACTATGGACTCTTGAATAGATCGATCAGAAAGGATAACTTTGAGGTGGTTTCGTACCCTAAAATAATCTCTTCATTTGTTCTCCACTATTAGTTACTTTGGAGTGACTCTTTTTTGCATGTTGAGGGATTGTTATATGATCCAATTATGTTATTATTGTTGAGAGAACTTGCACTAGTGAAAGTACGAACCCTAGGCCTTGTTTCGAAGCATTGCAATTCCGTTTTGCTCACTTTTGTTACTTGCTACCATGCTATTTTTATATTTTCAGATTACAAAAACCAATATCTACCATCCGTATTGCACTAGTATCACCATCTCTTCGCCGAACTAGTGCACCTATACAATTTACGATTGTATTGGGTGTGTTGGGGACACAAGAGACTCTTTGTTATTTGGTTGCAGGGTTGTTTGAGGGACACCATCTTCATCCTACGCCTCCCATGGATTGATAAACCTTAGGTCATCCACTTGAGGGAAATTTGCTACTGTCCTACAAACCTCCGCACTTGGAGGCCCAACAACGTCTACAAGAAGAAGGTTGTGTAGTAGAGATCAATCTCTTTTCTGGCGCCGTTGCCGGGGAGGCTAGGTAAGCGGCACTAACACCCCGTCAACTAAGCTCTTCTCTGGCGCTGTTGCCAGGGAGGTTAGTGCTTGGAGGTAGATCTTTAGATCTTGCAATCGAATCTTTTAGTTTCTTGTTTTATCACTAGTTTAGTCTATAAAAGAAAATTACAAAAAAAATGGAATTGAGTTTGCCTCATATGCTTCATCTTTTTAATGTCTTTTGTGAAAATGATGGAAAGGAAAATTGTTCCCAAGTACTAGACGAAGAATGCATTAAAATGTTTGGCACTAAATCTTTGAATGATGAGCATGATTGCAATGTTGTTAGTATGAATTCCTTGAATATCCATGATGCTAACGATATGGAAAGCCACAGGCTTGGGGATGCTTTGTTTGATGAAGATGATATTTTTTCCCCCAAGTTTTGATGAGCAAATTTATTTTGACGATACCATGCCTCCTATTTATGATGATTATATTTACGAAAGTGGATTTCGAGAGGTCATGACTTTATTTAGTGATGAATCCACTATTTCGGAAGAGGTTCCAATTGGTTATGAGAACAAAGTTGCTATCTATGATGATTATTGTGATGACATGTATGCTATAAAGAACAATGATAACCATGAAACTTGTCATCTTGATTTTAATTTTCAATTGGATTATGCCTCACATGATAGTTATTTCGTTGAGTTTGCTCCCACTACTATTCATGAGAAGAAATTTGCTTATGTGGAGAGTAATAAAAATTCTATGCTTATGCATCATGAAAAGAGTGCTTTATGTGATAGTTATATTGTTGAATTCATTCATGATTCTACTGAAAATTACTATGAGGGAGGAACATATGCTTGTAGGAATTGCAATAATATCAAGTTTCCTCTCTATGTGTTGAAAATCTTGAAAATTTGCTTGTTTTACCTTCCTATGCTAGTTGTTTCTTGTTCCCGTAAGTTGTTTGCTCACAAAATCCCTATGCATAGGAAGTGGTTAGGCTTAAATGTGCTAGTTATATTATTCATGATGCTCTCTTTATGTTTCAAATCTTATCTTTTATGTGAGCATCATTGAAATCATTATGCCTAGCTAAAAAGGCATTAAAGAAAAGCGCTTGTTGGGAGACAACCTGTCGTGGAATTGACACGGCAAATGTCCTTAGTGTCAGGACTTAGTCGCGAGGCCAACGCATCTATCTGGTAGCTTGAGAGGGGTTGAGCGGAATCGAGAGACGCAACACAAGACAGGGATTTAGACAGCTTCGGGCCCCGGGAAACATCATCCGGTAAAAACCCTACATGCTGTTTGAGGCTAGGTCTCATTATCATCACGAGGGAGTCGCCGTAAACCAGCTGTCCCCTTTGTGTCTAGCCCTAAGATTGTTTCTTCTTGCTTGTAGCTTGTCTTCTTTGGGGAGCCCTGCCCCTCCTTATATATGTTGAAGGGGCGGGTTACATGTGAAGTCCTACTAGGATTAGGACAAACCTATCTCTAATACAAACCGGATACAAGTCCAGGTCTTAACTCCTTGTAAGACAAATATTCCTTATGCCTTTCCTTATAAACCGGCCCACCGTAGTTGAACCGGCCTTCATTAACCGCCAGTCGGGCCACCGGGTCTTGTCGCTCCTCTGACCCGCCTGCCGGATTACCAATGAACCGTAAACCGCCGGGTCGTCAGTGAACCGCCAAGTGTCAGCGGGTTCTTCAGGTAAACCGCCAAGTCCGGCCGGGTTATACTTCCGGCCGGTTTACGCCGTGGGGTATATCCCCGACATTAGCCCCCAGTTTAATTTGGATTTATCCATGTTAAACTGATCCAGTGAAATATACACAAGAAAAAACTTGACAGATTATGCTCCGGATTAAGAATTCTTGTAAACCGGCATCTGATCATCCTTAAATCCTTGTCATTTCCTCCTTCTAGAATATCCGGTTTAATAGGCCAGCTTCATAATCAACTTGCTGACATTGGTTTCTCATAGAAAATATATTGTGAAGAATAACTCCTTTGACTCAGCTCCCAATGCTTAAAAACAATATCGGTCCTTGAAATACTCATCCAATCTTCAGCCGGTTTAAGGACGTAGAACTTTCCGGTTTATCATTGCGAAGATCACCGGTTTATAAATATTGATGGTACTGGGTCATACTTGTAGTTAACATCCAGCTTGAAAATATACCTCTTATATACCTATCACTTGTAGCCCCCAAGTCTTAAGAAGGTAGCATAGCAACAACTGTAGACTTGCTTCAATATAGGTATCACAATCTTGAATAAATCCTGGTTGTTCATATCAATCATTAGTCAGAATTGAGTATTCCACATATGTAGCCCCCAAGTGCCGGGTTGTCATGCTTGCAGCAACCTGGAACTTGTAATTGCCTGATGCTCATAAAAACTTCAACCAGTATATCCCCCCAAGGGCCGGGTCATTAGGCCAATAATAAGAAGGGACTTCGAAAATACGATCATGTGGACTTTAATAGCAACGTGTAGCCCCCAAGGGCCGGCTCAGTAAGATAATATTGAGCTGGGACTTTATATATATTTCAAACATTATATTATGTAACTCCTATCATGGGGCTTGAACCCACGTCCACAAGGTTGAGAGCTTTGTGTTTTACCAACTGGGCAGTGGATCCTTCAATAATAGATGAAAATTTGTGTACCTTGAATTGTTGACATGAGCAATTGGTATCCCCCAAGGGCCGACTCATTATAATGTGATGAGTCGGGTCTTCAATAATATGAGCAAAAAAATGACTTTGCATTAGCCCCCAAGTGTCATGGTGCATGCTTGCAGCGACATGAGACTTGCATATTTGATGTAATCTCAATTTGAATAATGTAGCCCCCAAGTGCCGGGTCGTAAGCCTGCAATGATTTGGGACTATTCCTTCCATTGCAGAATAAATCATATCCTTTCATAAAATAATAACCGTTGCGCTAAAGCGACTTTGAAAACCTCAATCATAATATTAATAACCATAATAAAAATCCAGCCATGTTGGCTATTCAAGATAATATAATCCGGTATGAAAACCTTATTCATCCAATATCATAATGAAAATTTAGCCAAGTTTGGCTATTTGAATAATATAACCCAATCATTTATAAGCGCATAATTCCAATGGCGCAATCCAAATATATACTGGCGACTTATAGTCCAAAGCCAGGCCGGTTTAATAAACACCGGATAATTTCTCATCATATACTGGCGACTTATCGTCTTAAAGCCAGGCCGGTTTAATAAACGCCGGTGATTTATAATCATGCTTTATTCAACATGTTTCTGCATACAACAAGTTTAAAGTGTCCTTGCGGTTTACCGCCGGACGGGTCATAATGCCCAACATATAACCTGGGTCGATAACCAAGGCTGCACTTAAAAATAATCAAATATGAAATATATCATACCTGTGACATTGAATCACATCGTTGGCTTACCAACTTTTTGTAATAAGAGTGATAACCCCAATCTTGTGTAATGATAACTCCTTCCATAATGTGCCGGTTTATAATAAAACCGTACGGGTTGTGATAAACACCGGATTATCCATATATAACACTGGCAACTTGTAGTCGAAACCAGACCGGGCTGATAGTCTCCGGATTATAACTTGATCATGCACTGATAACTTGTAATTGAAAGCCAAGCCGGGTTAATGAACACCGGTTTACTCCATAATAAAATGGTAACATCAAACCGGGTAGATAGTCTCCGGATTAGGATTTGACCGTGTTCCGCCAATTTATAATTGACAGTTTGAACCGGATTAACAATGTCGGTTTAAAAACGCAACAGAAGTAAAAGTTCTTTAGCAAAAAAGTACAGAATTCAAGCAAAGGCAAAATAAAACCATTGCAAATGAGGCTTTACTGAGCCGATCAGATGGTGTTACCATGGCCGGACATGACCAAGCTCCCAATAAGGTGTAGCCATGGTTCAAGTCAGCCAGGTCCCCAACTGAAACCATGGCATTATGCCGATCAAGTGGCGTGGCAATGGTTCGGGTTCGACCAAGCCCCCAAGTGACTCTATGGCCTTAGGCCGATCAAGAGGCGTGACTGGTTCAGACTTGACCATGTCCCCAAGTGATCTGGTGGCTTTCGCCTATCAAAAGGTGTTGCATTGGTTTGGACACGACCAAGCCCCAAGTGATGTTGTGGCACTAGGCCGATCAAGAGGCGTGGCTATGGTTCGGATACGACCAAACCCCCAAGTGATCAATAATATGATAAGCCAATAAGGCATGATACCCATGTTTGAACCGCGCATCATGGCAGCAGGTCCTCTTTGGCACCTTTTAACTTATTGTAAGAGAAAAAATCCTTCTTGAACCGGGATTTTGAACCGGATATCGAGAGCTTCAAAGCTTTGTGGGAGACATCTTTCCCTTGAACCGAATTTTAAACCGGAATCTTCATTTTCAGCCAGAAATTTTTTGACGGCCTTTAAACTCAAACTTGCAAGAAGCTAATTCCTTTTTGAACTGGACATTTTTTAAACCGGATTTTTAGAGCTTCAGAGCTTTGCAGGAGAACAGATTTCCCTTGAACCGGATTGTAACCCGGATATTTGAGAGCTTCAGTGAGACTGACTTCCCTTGAGCCGGATTTTAAACCGGAATCCTTTCTGATGACCCGGGACTTCTTCATTGAGCCCGGATTTTGTAACTGTCATATACTTTCTAAGCCAGAAATTTTCTGACGGCCTTTAAGTTTTCATCAATATAACAGGAGCCTCCGGGACCGGGTTATCTTTCCCTCCATCGCCCTAGGGTTCTTAATTTTGCTGAAACTGACAAGATTTGCTGAGTCATGTCATCGTAGCCCCCGAGTCTTAAGACGACTCAAGGAGTTGTCTTGAGATTCTTCATACTTGGCCGTGATATAAACCGGCATAACTTGTATATCATTGGCGTTGATAGCACGATGTGAATCTATAGAAGGTTGAGGTGATTGTGCAGACAGGTGCGGCCCGGTATGTTGATGTAGACCAGGCCGCGAGAGACGGGCGACAAAAGCGACCGCAACATTAGAGGTAGCTCGGATAGATGAACCGGCCGTGGCATTGTAAACCAGTGCGGACGGGCAAGATCGGCACCGGTGTCATAAACCGGCGCGGACGAGCAAGTCAACCATGTCGTGTTGACGTAGTGAACAATTGTCCTGCATCAAAAACATCGCAAGCCGGAGTAATTTATTTTTTGACAAAAACAATATGTGCTAAATTATACTTGGAGGGATATCACCTGATTCACCCAAACAACAGATGTGTCGGTCGTGGCATTGTAACCGGTGCGGACGCGTGAACCGCTGTGAGGGTAGATGAACGAGTCATCCATGGCGTTTGTAAAGCGGCATGGGTGGCGATTCAAACATGATGTTGTTTAACTGATGTAGATGCATGAATCAGCGGCAGGTGCGGACGGATGTAATCCGAACATCGGGGCGGCGACTTGCACGTATACCCGTCGAGCATCCTAGCACGGACAAACACAACTGCAAAAAGTGATGTTGACGCGCCCCCTTAGGCGACACCCTTTCGTAACGGTCCTGCAAAAATATTACAAGACCAAGTAATTTTTCTTTGACAAAAACAATATGTTTACTAAAATAAACTTTAGATGGATACCACCTGACTCGTCCAGACAGTAAATGAGTCGGCTGCGGCGTTGTAAGCCGGTGCGGATGGAAAAGTCGACCGCAGTGCTGTAAGCCAGCGCTGACGAGCGAGTCGGCCGCCCCGTTGGAAGCGGCGCAGACACATGCGAATCGGCCACGGGGGCGGGCGACGAGTCAACCGCGTGTGTTGATGTAGCGGGGGTGACGACTCTCTCGTCCGCGCTAGTGCAAAAAATAATCCTGGCGCACATCCCTTTGCGACACCTTTATAACGAATAATAGTCTTGGTGGTTTGTGCTTTGTCTCGATTTTTCTTGTGGCTAGCCTTGATGCCGCCTTTATTCAGTGGTATTTTCCTGAAATTGATTGCAGCTTCACGTAATCACGTGACCGAGTACTAGTAGTACTTGGATTTGATTAGTCTTGTCTTCCACGTGATGGATGATGGTCCTTCTTGGAGATTGTGCCATTGTAATTCCGTTTCAATTAGCACTAGTAGCAAGTCTTTGGAAAGTAACTGCCATGGAGATATGGGACAGCGGTCAGGCTGCAGCTTTTTTTTAATGTAGATGACTGCCGCTGATCCATAGTATTTTGCCCTTTAACTCCTTGCGTACTAGTAACAACATCTGGTGTCATGTTGGCTTAATGTGATAGACTGTCTTTTTCTGTGATCTGTAGTGCCTTCGTGGCAGAAGAAAAGGCAGCAGTACACGGTTGATTGCTACGGCCTGGGATTTGTGGACGTAGAGCAGCAGCGATTCGGAGTTGATCCGGTTTAAAAACGCGAAGTTGACTCGGAACAGACCGGCGGTTCGGACGAAACTGCAGTGAAGCGACGGTGGCTTGGTGCGGCCGTTCAACCAGGGTTGACCCATCGGTGAAAACGTTGCCTTGGTAATTTCTGACTGATGGGATTTGATGCCTACGTGAGTGGTGGCTTTCCTGGTGCGTGTCCCTCCATACTAATTAAGGAAAACGCTTCAATCTTTGGCCACTTTCAATCGTATTCCACGAACCGTGTCGGACTTTCTTGGGATATTGAAATCTTCATGGACGGCAACCACTCGTACGTCGCCGATCGGACAGCCGCCCGACACAGTAATCATCGGACCCGCTCGTCGATTCTTTGCTGACAGCTCTTGTAGCAGTAGTTTTGGTTTCGACGAGAATAATTCCTTCTCTTGATGTTGGCGAGTTATGGTGGTAGCAATGATCCAGCCCTAATGTTCTCTTGATCTTGAATCTCGAATATACCGTTTGACGGTTCGTTGACGATGTAAACTTCTGCGCCGGTTCTTTCCATCCAGCAAATCATGAACTTCTCAACCCTGAAGAGATCCCTTCAAGATCTCAACACCACCGTGCGTGGGCCCCATGGTGGGCGCCAACTATCGTGGAATTGTCACGGCAGATGTCCTTAGTGTCAGGACTTAGTCGCGAGGCCAACCCATCTATGTGGTAGCTTGAGAGGGGTTGAGCGGAATCGAGAGACGCAACACAAGACAGGGATTTAGACAGCTTCGGGCCCCGGGAAACATCATCCGTTAAAACCCCTATATGTTGTTTGAGGCTAGGTCTCATTATCATTACGAGGGAGTCGCCGTAAACCGGCTCTCCCCTTTGTGTCTAGCCCTAGGATTGTTTCTTCTTGCTTGTAGCTTGTATTCTTTGGGGAGCCCTGCCCCTCCTTATATATGTTGAAGGGGCGGGTTACATGTGGAGTCCTACTAGGATTAGGACAAACCTATCTCTAATACAAACCGGATACAAGTCCAGGTCTTAACTCCTTGTAAGACAAATATTCCTTATGCCTTTCCTTATAAACCGGCCCACCGTAGTTGAATCGGCCTTCATGAACCGCCAGTCGGGCCACCGGGTCTTGTCGCTCCTCTGACCCGCCTGCCGGATTACCAATGAACCGTAAACCGCCGGGTCGTCAGTGAACCGCCAAGTGTCAGCGGGTTCTTCAGGTAAACCGCCAAGTCCGGCCGGGTTATACTTCCGGCCGGTTTACGCCGCGGGGTATATCCCCGACACAACCCAATATTTACCACTACTGTTTTTGTGTGTCCAGATGATTAAGCTACTGTAGTAATCATGTTTTATAGCTTTTGTTTCAATAAAGTGCCAAGTAGAACCTTTGGGAAGACTTGGGTGAAAGTTAATGTGATCTTGCTGTAAAAACAGAAACTTTGCGCTCACGAGATTAGCTGTCATTTTTTTTTACACAAGAGTGATTTTAAGTTGATTATTTTTTCAGAATATTAATAGACAAATTCCTCAAACCCACCAATTTATTTTAGAATTATTGGAGTTACATAAGTATTCGAGAGTTACAGATTACTACAGGCTGTTCTGATTTTGACAGATTCTGTTTTCTATGTGTTGTTTGCTTATTTTGATGAATCTATGAGTAGTATCGGAGGGTATGAACCATAGAGAAGTTGGAATACAGTATATATTACACCAGTATGAATTTAGAATGAGTTCACAACAGTACCAAAAGTGGTGATTTATTTTCTTATACTAACGGAGCTTACGAGTTTTCTGTTGAGTTTTGTGTTGTGAAGTTTTCAAGTTTTGGGTAAAGATTCGATGGACTATAGAATAAGGAGTGGCAAGAGCCTAAGCTTAGGGATTCCCAAGGCACCCCAAGGTAATATTCAAGGACAACCAAGATCCTAAGCTTGGGGATGCCCCGGATGGCATCCCCTCTTTCGTCTTCGTTCATCGGTAACTTTACTTGGATCTATATTTTTATTCACCACATGGTATGTGTTTTGCTTGGAGCATCATTTTGTTTTATTTTGTTTTGCTTGCTGTTTGAATAAAATACCAAGATCTGAAATTCTTAAATGTTAGAGAGTCGTCACATAGTTACATAATTATTCGGCTACTCATTGATCTTCACTTATATCTTTTGGAGTAGTTTGTCGTTTGCTCTAGTGCTTCACTTATATCTTTTAGAGAACGACAGTGGTTTTATTTTGAAGAAATTAATGAACTCTCATGCTTCACTTATATTATTTTGAGAGTCATTTAGAACAGCATGATAATTTTCTTTGGTTATGAATTTAGTCCTAATATGATAGGCATCCAAGAGGGAGATAATAAAAACTTTCATATAAAGTGCATTGAATACTATGAGAAGTTTGATTCTTTATGATTGTTTTGAGACATGAGGATGGTGATATTAGAGTCATGCTAGTGGTGTAATTGTGAATTTGATAAATACTTGTGTTGAGGTTTTGAGTCCCGTAGCATGCACGTATGGTAACCGTTGTGTAACAAATTTGAAGCATGAGGTATCTCTTTCATTGTCCACCTTATGTGTGGAGGTCGGGATCGCGCGATGGTTAACTCCTACCAACCCTTCCCCTAGGATCATGCGCGTAGTGCTTGGTTTTGATGACTTTTAGATTTTTGCAATAAGTATGTGAGTTCTTATGACTAATGTTGAGTCCATGGATTATATGCACTCTCACCCTTCCACCATTGCTAGCCTCTCTTGTGCCGTGCAACTTTTGCCGGTACCTTACACCCACCATTTAACTTCCTTAAAACAGCCACCATGCCTACCTATTATGGTATTTCTATAGCCATTCCGAGATATATTGCCATGCAACTTTCCACCGTTCCGTTTATTATGACATGCTCCATCATTGTCATATTGCTTCGCATGATCATGTAGTTGACATCGTATTTGTGGCTAAGCCACCATTCAAAAAAAATTCATACATGTCACTCTTGATTCATTGCACATCCTGGTACACTACCGGAGGCATTCATATAGAGTCATATTTTTTTCTTAGTATTGAGTTGTAATTCTTGAGTTGTAAGTAAATAGAAGTGTGATGATCATCATTATTAGAGCATTGTCCCATGTGGGAAAAAAAGAAGGCCAAAGAAGCCAATGAAAAAAAGAGGCCAAAGAAGCCAAACAAAAAAAATAACAGAAAAAGAGAGAAGGGACAATGCTACTATCCTTTTTCCACACTTGTGCTTCAAAGTAGCACCATGATTTTCATGATAGAGAGTCTCTTATTTTGTCACTGTCATATACTAGTGGGACTTTTCGTTATAGAACTTGGCTTGTATGTTCCAATAATGGGCTTCCTCAAAATTCCCTAGGTCTTCGTGAGCAAGCAAGTTGGATGCACACCCACTTAGTTTCTTTTGTTGAGCTTTGATACATTTATAGCTCTAGTTCATCCGTTGCATGGCAATCCCTACTCACTCACATTGATAACTATTGATGGGCATCTCCATAGCCTATTAATATGCCTAGTTGATGTGAGACCATCTTCCTCCTTTTTGTCTTCTCCACAACCATCACTCTATTCCACCTATAGTGCTATGTCCATGGCTCACGCTCATGTATTGCATGAAAGTTGAAAAAGTTTGAGAATACTAAAGTATGGAACAATTGCTTGGCTGAAACCGGGGTTGTGCATGATTTGAATATTTTGTGTGACGAAGATGGAGCATAGACAAACTATATGATTTTGTAGGGATGAACTTTCTTTGGCCATGTTATTTTGAGAAGACATGATTACTTTGTTAGTATGCTTGAAGTATTATTATTTTTATGTCAATATTAAACTTTTGTCTTGAATCTTTTGGATCTGAATATTCTTGCCACAATAGAGAAGACTACATTTATAAATATGTTAGGTAGCATTCCACATCAAAAATTCTGTTTTTATCATTTACCTACTCGAGGACAAGTAGGAATTAAGCTTGGGGATGCTTGATACTTCTCCAACGTGTCTATAATTTTTGATTGTTCCATGCTATTATATTATCCATGTTGGATGTTTTATATGCATTTATATGTTGTTTTATATGATTTCTGGGACTAACCTATTAACCTAGAGCCCAATGCCAGTTTCTATTTTTTCCGTGTTTTTGAGTTTTACAGAAAAGGAATACCAAAGGGAGTCCAATTGACGTGCCAATTTTTGATGATTTTTATGGACCAAAAGAAGCCCCTGGAATAAAAGAGTTGGGCCAGAAGAGTCCCAAGCCATCCACGAGGGTGGAGGGAGCGGCCTACCCCCCTGGGCGCCCCCCTATCTCACAGATGACTCAGAGACCCCCCTGGCATGAGATGGACGCGATTTTTTTATAAATACAGAAACCACTGAAAAGAAACCTAGATCGGGAGTTCCGCCATCGCAAGCCTCTGTAGCCACCAAAAACCAATTGGGACCTGCTACATCTTGAGCTTGCGTTGGTTTTCCTTGAAGAGGAAAGGGTGATGCAGCAGTAGTAGCGTAAGTATTTCCCTCAGTTTTTTAGAACCAAGGTATCAATGCAGTTGGAGGCTCCTCAAAAGTCCCACGCACCTACACAAACAAACAAAGAACTCGCAACCAACGCAATAAAGGGGTTGTCAATCCCTTCACGACCACTTGCGAAAGTGAGATCTGATAGAGATATTATGATAAGATAAATATATTTTTGGTATTTTATAATTTAGATTGGAAAAGTAAAGATGCAAATAAAAGTAGATTGAAAGCTTATATGATAAAATATAGACCCGGGGGCCATAGGTTTCACTAGTGGCTTCTCTCAAGATAGCATAAGTATTACGGTGGGTGAACAAATTATTGCCGAGCAATTGATAGAAAAGAGAATAATTATGAGATTATCTAGGCATGATCATGTATATAGGCATCACGTACGTGACAAGTAGACTGACTCCTGCCTGCATCTACTACTATTACTCCACACATCGAGCACTATCCAGCATGCATCTAGAGTATTAAGTTCATGAGAACAGAGTAACGCATTAAGAAAGATGACATGATGTAGAGGGATAAACTCATGCAATACGATATAAACCCCACCTTTTTATCCTTGATGGCAACAATACAATACGTGCCTTGCAACCCTATTGTCACTAGGTAAGGACACCGCAAGATTGAACCCAAAGCTAAGCACTTCTCCCATTGCAAGAAAGATCAATCTAGTAGGCCAAACCAAACAGATAATTCGAAGAGACTTGCAAAGATAACTCAATCATACATAAAAGAATTCAGAGGAGATTCAAATATTTCTCATAGATAAACTTGATCATAAACCCACAATTCATCGGATCTCGACAAACACACCGCAAAAAGAGTTACATCGAATAGATCTCCACAAGAGATGGGGAGAAGATGGTATTGAGATCCAAAAAGAGAGAAGAAGCCATCTAGCTAATAACTATGGACCCGAAGGTCTGTGGTAAACTACTCACAACTCATCGGAGGGGCTATGGTGTTGATGTAGAAGCCCTCCATGGTCGTTTCCCCCTCCGGCGGAGCGCCGACGAAGGCTCCAAGATGGGATCTCGCGAATACAGAAGGTTAGGGTGGTGGAAATTGTTTTTCGTTGGCTCCCTGGATGTCTTTGGGGTACGTGGGTATATATAGCAGGAAGAAGTAGGTCGGTGTCCGCCCGAGTGGCCCACGAGATAGGGGGCGCGCCCTATAGGGGTGGGCGTGCCTTCCACCCTCGTGGCCGCCTGGGCTGCTTCTTGGCTTGAACTCCAAGTCCTCTAGATCACGTTTGTTCCAAAAATCACGCTCCCGAAGGTTTCATTCCGTTTGGACTCCGTTTGGTATTCCTTTTCTTTGAAATACTGAAATAGGCAAAAAAACAGCAATACGGGCTGGGCCTCCGGTTAGTTGGTTAGTCCCAAAAATGATATAAATGTGTAAAGTAAAGCCCATAAACATCGAAAACAGGTAATATAATAGCATGGAACAATAAAAAATTATAGATACGTTGGACACGTATCAAGCATCCCCAAGCTTAATTCCTGCTCGTCCTCGAGTAGGTAAATGATAAAAACAGAATTTTTTGATGTGGAATGCTATCTAGCATATTTCTCAATGTAATTTTCTTTATTGTGGCATGAATGTTCAGATCCAAATGATTCAAAATAAAAGTTCATATTGACAAAAGAAATAGTAATACTTCAAGCATACTAATAAAAGCAATCATGTCTTCTCAAAATAACATGGCTAAAGAAAGTTCATCCCTAGAAAATCATATAGTTAGGGTATGGTTCATTTTTGTCACACAAAAATGCTCCCAAATTCTACACCCCCGATGACAAGAAAAGCAATTGTTTCGTACTTAAATAATCTCAAACTTTTTCAGCTTTCACACAATACATGAGCGTGAGCCATGGATATAGCACTATGGGTGGAATAGAATATGATGATGGGTATTGTGTGGAGAAGACAAAAAAGGAGAAAGTCTCACATTGACGAGGATAATCAACGGGCTATGGAGATGCCCATCAATTGATGTCAACATGAGGAGTAGGGATTGCCATGCAACGGATGCACTAGAGCTATAAATGAATGAAAGCTCAACAAAAGAAAATTAGTGGGTGTGCATCCAACTTGCTTGCTCACGAAGACCTAGGGCATTTGAGGAAGCCCATCGTAGGAATATACAAGCCAAGTTCTATAATTAAAAATTCCCACTAGTATATGGAAGTGACAACATATGAGACTCTCTATATGGAAAACATGGTGCTACTTTGAAGCACAATATATGAGACTCGCTATATGAAGGATACTTTGAAGCACAAGTGTGGAAAAAGATATAGTAACATTGCCCCTTTTATTTTCTTTTTTTCTTTTTTTGGGCCTTTCTTTTTTTTGGCCTTTCTTCTTTTTTTTCTTTTTGGGGACAATGCTCTAATAATGATGATCATCACACTTTTATTGATTTACAACACATGAACTACAACTCAAAACTAGAACAAGATATGACTCTATATGGATGCCTCCGGCGGTGTACCGGGATGGTGCAATGAATCAAGAGTGACATGTATGAAAAATTATGCATGGTGGCTTAGCCACAAATACGATGTCAACTACATGATCATGCAATGGCAATATGACAAAAGTAATGCGTGTCATGATGATAAATGGAACGGTGGAAAGTTGCATGGCAATATATCTCGGAATGGCTATGGAAATGCCATAATAGGTAGGTATGGTGGCTGTTTTGAGGAAGATATAAGGAGGTTTATGTGTGATAGAGCGTATCATATCACGGGGTTTGGATGCACCGGCGAAGTTTGCACCAACTCTCAAGGTGAGAAAGGGCAATGCACGGTACGGAAGAGGCTAGCAATGATGGAAAGGTAAAAGTGTGTATAATCCATGGACTCAACATTAGTCAAAAGAACTCATATACTTATTGCAAAAATTTAGAAGTCATCAAAAACCAAGCACTACGTGCATGCTCCTAGAGGGATGGATTGGTAGGAAAAGACCATCGCTCGTCCCCGACCACCACTCATAAGGATGCACAATCCAAGGACACTTCATGTTTCAAATTTGTTACACAACTTTAACCATACATGCATGCTACGGGACTTGCTAACTTCAACAAAAGCATTCTTTAAATTCATAATCACCCAACTATGATGACTTTAATATCACTACCTCCATATCTCAAAACAATTATCAAGTATCAAATTGATCATGGCAACCAATTCACTTCATGTGATAGTTTTTATTATACCCAACTTGGATGCCTACCATTCTAGGACCAATTTTATAACCATAGCAAATACCATTCTGTTCTAAGAGACTCTCAAAATAATATAAGTGAAGCATGAGAGACTAGCAATTTCTACAAAATTAAGCCACTGTCGTGCTCTAAAAGGTATAAGTGAAGCACTAGAGCAAAAACTATCTAGCTCAAAAGATATAAGTGAAGCACATAGAGTATTCTAATAAATTTCAATCAAGTGGGCTTCTCCCAAAAGGTGTGTACAGCAAGGATGATTGTGGAAAACTAAAAAGCAAATACTAATATCATACACGACGCTCCAAGCAAAACACATATCATGTGGCGAATAAAAATATAGCTCCAAGTAAAGTTACCAATGAACGAAGACGAAAGAGGGGATGCCTTCCCGGGGCATCCCCAAGCTTAGTCTTTTGGCTACTCTTGAATACCATGGGGTGCCATGGGCATCCCCAATCTTAGGCTTTTGCCACTCCTTATTCCATAGTCCATCAAATCTTTACCCAAAACTTGGAAACTTCACAACACAAAACTCAACAAGAAATCTCATAAGCTCCATTAGTGAAAGAAAACAAAACCACCACATAAGGTACTGTAATGAACTCATTCTTTATTTATATTTGGTGTTAAACCTACTATATTTCAAGTTCTCTATGGTTCATACCACTTAATACTAGCCATAGATGCATCAAAATAAGCAAACAACACACGAAAAACAGAATCTGTTAAAAACAGAACAGTTTGTAGCAATCTGTAACAAACACAAACTTCTGGAACTCTAAAAATCCTACCAAAATAGGAAGTCCTGGAAAATTTGTCTATTGATCTACATCAAAAAGAATCAACGCAAAATCACGTTTATGTGAATTAACAAAACTAATTTTGTGCGTGCAAAGTTTCTATTTTTCAGCAGAATCAAATTTACTATCACCATAGGTTAACCTATAGGTTCTACTTGGCACAAACACTAATTAAAACATAAAAACACATCTAAACAGAAGGTAGATGCAAAATTTATTACTAAACAGAAACAAAAGCAAAAAACATAAATAAAATTGGGTTGCCTCCCAACTAGCGCTATCGTTTAACGACCCTAGCTAGGCATTGATAATTTTAATGATGCTCACATGAAAGACAAGAATTGAAGCACAAGGAGAGCATCATGAAACACGTGACAAACACACCTAAGTCTAACATACTTCCTATGAATAGGCATATTATAAGCAAACAAATTTTCAAGGCAAGCAAAAATTAGCATATGCAAGGAAGAAGAAAGAGACGATAGCAATCTCAACGTGACGAGACGTAATTTTGTAACATGAAAATTTCTACAACCATATTTTCCTCTCTCATAATAATTACATGTGGGATAATAAGAAAATTCAACAAAATAGCTATCACATAAAGTATTTTCAACACGATCCACATGCATGAATAGTTGACACTCTTCCAAAATGGTGGGATTAACATTAACTAAAGTCATGACCTCTCCAAACCCACTTTTATCAAAAATACCATAAGATTGAACATTCTCCAAATATGTGGGATCTAAAGTTTACACTCTTCCAAACCCACTTTCAATAATATTGCAAACACTATTATCAATCTCATATTCATCATGGGGGTTAAATTTCAAGATCAAAAGAAGAATCACCCCAATCATGATCATTGAAACAAGTAGTAGTCATAGCAAAACTAGCATCCCCAAGCTTAGGGTTTTGCATATTATTAGAACAATTGAAATCAATAGTAAAATCATTGCAATCATGCTTTTTATTAAAAGATCTATCGGGAATCACTTCATAAATTTCTTCATTACAATTTTCAGATTCACGAATTTCAAGAAAAACCTCATAAAGATAATCTAGTGCACACAACTCACTAGCAATTGGTTCAACATAATTGGATATCTTAAAAAGATTAGCAAGTGGATGAGGATCCATAAACTTCTAGCAAGCAAAGATGCAAGCAAAAGGAAGGCACATGGAGACACAAGATCGAACGGAAGAGGGGCGAATAAAACGGCAAGGGTGAAGTGGGGGAGAGGAAAACGAGAGGCAAATGGCAAATAATGTAAATGCGAGGGAGATGAGTTTGTGATGGGTACTTGGTATGTCTTGACTTGAGCGAAGACCTCCCCGGCAACGGCGCCAGAAATCCTTCTTGCTACATCTTGAGCTTGCTTTGGTTTTCCTTGAAGAGGAAAGGGTGATGCAGCAATAGTAGCGTAAGTATTTCTCTCAGTTTTTGAGAACCAAGGTATCAATCCAGTAGGAGGCTCCTCAAAAGTCCCACGCACCTACACAAACAAACAAAGAACTTGCAACCAACACAATAAAGGGGTTGTCAATCCCTTCACGGCCACTTGCGAAAGTGAGATCTGATAGAGATAGTATGATAAGATAAATATATTTTTGGTATTTTATAATTTAGATTGGAAAAGTAAAGATGCAAATAAAAGTAGATTGAAAGCTTATATGATAAAAGATAGACCCGGGGGCCATAGATTTCACTAGTGGCTTCTCTCAAGATAGCATAAGTATTACGGTGGGTGAACAAATTACTGTCGAGCAATTGATAGAAAAGCGAATAATTATGAGATTATATAGGCATGATCATGTATATAGGCATCACATCCGTGACAAGTAGACCGACTCCTGCCTGCATCTACTACTATTACTCCACACATCGAGCGCTATCCAGCATGCATCTAGAGTATTAAGTTCATAAGAACAAAGTAACACATTAAGAAAAATGACATGATGTAGAGGGATAAACTCATGCAATATGATATAAACCCCACCTTTTTATCCTCGATGGCAACAATACAATACGTGCCTTGCAACCCCTATTGTTACTGGGTAAGGACACAGCAAGATTGAATCCAAAGCTAAGCACTTCTCCCATTGAAAGAAAGATCAATATAGTAGGCCAAACCAAACTGATAATTCGAAGAGACTTGCAAAGATAACTCAATCATACATTAAAGAATTCAGAGGAGAATCAAATATTTCTCATAGATAAACTTGATCATAAACCCACAATTCATCGGATCTCGACAAACACACCGCAAAAAGAGTTACATCAAATAGATCTCCACAAGAGAGGGGTAGAACATGGTATTGAGATCCAAAAAGATAGAAGAAGCCATCTAGCTAATAACTATGGACCCGAAGGTCCGTGGTAAACTACTCACAACTCATCGGAGGGGCTATGGTGTTGATGTAGAAGCCCTCCGCGCCGATTCCCCCTCCGACGGAGCGCCAGCGAAGGCTCCAAGATGGGATCTCGCGGATACAGAAGGTTACGGCGGTGGAAATTGTTTTTCGTTGGCTCCCTGGATGTTTTCGGGATACGTGGGTATATATAGGAGGAAGAAGTAGGTCGGTGGCCGCCCGAGGGGCCCACAAGATAGGGGGCTCCCTATAGGGGTGGGCGCGCCCTCCACCCTCGTGTCCACCTCGGCTGCTTCTTGGCTTGCACTCCAAGTCCTCTGGATCACGTTTGTTCCAAAAGTCACGCTCCCGAAGGTTTCATTCCGTTTGGACTCCGTTTGATATTCCTTTTCTTCGAAATACTGAAATAGGCAAAAAAACAGCAATACGGGTTGGGCCTCCGGTTAGTAGGTTAGTCCCAAAAAATGATATAAATGTGTAAAGTAAAGCCCATAAACATCCAAAACAGGTAATATAATAGCATGGAACAATAAAAAATTATAGATACGTTGGAGACGTATCAGGACCCTATTCCGGCACCCTGCCGAAGGGGGCATCCATCACCTGTGGCCATCTTCATCATCCCCGCGCTCTCCATGACATGGAGGGAGTAGTTCACCCTCGAGGCTGAGGGTATGTACAGTAGCTATGTGTTTGATATCTCTCTCTCTCTCTCTCTCTCTCTCTCTCTCTCTCTCTCGTGATCTTGATTTTGCATGATCTTGATGTATCGCGAGCTTTGCTATTATAGTTGGATCTTATGATGTTTCTCCCCCTCTACCTTCTTGTAATGGATTGAGTTTTCCCTTTGAAGTTATCTTATCGGATTTAGTCTTTAAGGATTTGAGAACACTTGATGTATGTCTTGCATGTGCTTATCTGTGGTGACAATGGGATATTCATGTGATCTACTTGATGTATGTTTTGGTGATCAACTTGCGGGTTCTGTGACCTTGTGAACTTATGCATAGGGGTTGGCACACGTTTTCGTCTTGACTCTCCGGTAGAAACTTTGGGTCACTCTTTGAAGTTCTTTGTGTTGGTTGAGTAGATGAATCTGAGATTGTGTGATGCATATCGTATAATCATACCCACTGATACTTGAGGTGACATTGGAGTATCTAGGTGACATTAGGGTTTTGGTTGATTTGTGTCTTAAGGTGTTATTCTAGTACAAACTATAGGATAGATCGAACGGAAAGAATAGCTTCGTGTTATTTTACTACGACTCTTGAATAGATCGATCAGAAAGGATAACTTTGAGGTGGTTTCGTACCCTACAATAATCTCTTCGTTTGTTCTCCTCTATTAGTGACTTTGGAGTGACTCTTTGTTGCATGTTGAGGGATTGTTATATGATCCAATTATGTTACAATTGTTGAGAGAACTTGCACTAGTGAAAGTATGAACCCTATGCCTTGTTTCGAAGCATTGCAATACCGTTTTCTCTCACTTTTGTTACTTGCTACCTTGCTGTTTTTATATTTTCAGATTACAAAAACCTGTATCTACCATCCATATTGCACTTGTATCACCATCTCTTCGCTGAACTAGTGCACCTATAAAATTTACCATTGTATTGGGTGTGTTGGGGACACAAGAGACTCTTTGTTATTTGGTTGCAGAGTTGTTTGAGAGAGACCATCTTCATCCTACGCCTCCAACAGATTGATAAACCTTAGGTCATCCACTTGAGGGAAATTTGCTACTATCCTACAAACCTCCACACTTGGAGGCCCAACAACGTCTACAAGAAGAAGGTTGTGTAGTAGACATCAGTCCACATATGCTCCACAAAATCACTATGTAGTTGTGTGTGCACCTGATGATCTCAAAGATTCTGATGCATCCGTAGAAAGTTCATAAGTTGATTTACATCTTGATCTTTCGTGATTTAAACTTGTTCTCAAGGTGCTTCAAAATCATTGGTTTGGGTAACACCATCACCCTCGTCCCCGACAATCATATTGTGCAAAATAACACAAGATGTCATCAGCTACCATAAAGTTGATTCCCACATCAGTGTAGCTCCATGAACAATTCCCCAACGAGCTTGAAGCGCTCTGAAGGCCCTCTCCAAATCCTTCCTAGTCGCTTCCTGCATTGTTATGAAGTGGCTTTGTTTTTTGCCATGTGGTTTGAATATGGTCTTCACAAACGCCGTCCACCGAGGATAGATGCCATTAGCAAGATAGTCTCCCATGTTGTAGTCACGGCCGTTGACAATATAGTGGCACGACGGTGATTCCCCATTACAAAGCCTCTTGAACATGGGAGATCGTTGAAGCACGTTGATGTCAATGTGAGAACCCGACACTCCAAAGAAAGCATGCCAAATCCATAAGTCATGTGATGCCACTGCTTCTAGTATGATGGTGTCCTCTTTGGTGTGACCTTGATACATTCCCCGCAAACCTTTGGTGCAGTTCTTCCATTGCCAATGCATGCAACAATTGATCAAAGCATTCCTGGAAACCCTCTGGCCTCTCCAATAGTGAAAGTGCTAGTTATCGACTAGAGGGGGGGTGAATAGGCGATTTTTATCAAAGTCTTCAAAACGTGGAAGTTTCGAAGACAAACAATAGAAATGACCTAATTGATATGCAGCGGAAGATAAACTACAACAAGCAAGCCATAGTCAAGTAAGCAATAGTGTTAACGTACAAAGACTAATAGCATCTAGGTAGTAAGGATCGGGATGGAAGATAGTATGAAGCCAATAAACAATAGTAGTCAAGCAATGAAGTCAAACAGATAAGACAGATAGGCAATGACTTCACGAAGACAAACTCAAAGTAAAGGAGGGAAGGGATAGAACCAGTCACTTGTTGAAGACACATGATTTGTTGGACCAGTTCCAGTTGCTGTGACAACTATACATCTGGTTAGGAAGGCTGAGATTCAACTCAGAAGACCACGTCTTCACCTTATTACCCTTGAGCTAAGGACACACAGTCCTCGCCCAATCACTCTGGTAAGTCTTCAAGGTAGACTTCCGAACCTTCACAGACTTCGTTCACCCGACGATCCACAATGACTCTTGGATGCTCAGAACGTGACACCTAATCGGCTGGAGGATACACAGTCCTCAAGTGTAATAAGTCTTCAGGTCACACACACAGAAAGACTTCAGTGATGCCTAACACTCTTTGGCTCTGGGTGTTTGGGCTTTGTCCTCGCAATGATTTCTCTCTCAAAGGCTTCGAGGTGGGTTGCTCTCAAAATGACAAAAGCCATAAACTAACTCTGAGCAGCCACCAATTTATGGTGTAGGGGGTGGGCTATTTATAGCCACAAGGCAACCCGACCTGATATGTCCGAAATGACCCTGGGTCACTAAGGAACTGACATGTGTTCCAACGGTCAGATTTCAAACACACACGGCAACTTTACTTGGGCTACAAGCAAACCTGACTCATCCAGCTCTGGATAAGATTTGCTCTCATTGTCTTTGCTCGAAGACATAGGATTTGGGTTGAGCATCACTTCAGTCACTCTGACTTAGTTCACTTGGACCCCACTTAACAGTACGGTGGTTCCTATGACTCAACAAAGAAGAAAAGGAAACAATGAAACAACTCAGTCTTCGCGCTCCACAGTCTTCACTCAATGTCTTCTCATGTCATAGACTTCAGTGTGAATATCTTCAGACACTACCATTGTCTTCAATGTATTCATACATTTTTAGGGGTCATCTCCGGTAGGTAAACCGAATCAATGAGGGACACTACCTGCGTTATCCTGCAATTCTCACAAACGCATTAGTCCCTCAACCAACTTTGTCGTCAATACTCCAAAACCAACTAGGGGTGGCACTAGATGCACTTTCAAATAGCCAACAACTTTTCTGTGTCCTGCACATTTGGTTCTCTCAGATACTCTGCTCCAAACACCTGCACCATGGGCGGGCAAACTTGACAGTAGTCTTCATGCATGTGCTCTCCCCCATGCAGACCATCTCACCAACTACATTGATGGAAGTACTAAGTGCAAGCATCCTCGGAACAGCCGTGCATTTCTACTTAGAGAGAAAGAAAGTTGGCCGCATCAATCCCTTGTGCGGTTGAAGTATTCATCATGTGCCTTCACTCCCTCTACAATGCGCAAAAACAATGGTTTCCGCATGTGAAAACGGCGATGAAGCCATGTATCATCTGGGAAATTTGGGTCTAGAGCAAAGTAGTCCTTGTGTAGTAGTTGTGCTCCGCATACCCTATCCCGATTGATCAATCTTCTCCCTTTCATTGAGCCCTTGAAGTTGAGAATATGCTCCACCTACGGGTACATTTCCTCTTGCATGCTCATGAGCACGATCATGTCCACTTCTTCGTCTGAATCTGACGAATCGAAGAAGTCATCTTGAATCATTTTATCAAGCTCCATCAGTCCATACTCCTCATCCGACGAAGAGTTATAATTCATCATTTTCCCTACAATAAATCACAAAAAACAGGTTAGATAATGTATCAAACACATAGAGTGCAAGGGGTAACCCGAGAGTTGCCGGACATACCACGGTGGTGTTCGGGCCGACGACGATGACTGCGGTGGCGAGCAAGGGAGAGAGGAATGTTGTGGCAGTGCTGGTGGCACAAAGGCTCGGAAGGGTTCCGAAGCAAGGCTGGCGGCGGAGCTGCAAGACGTCCACCGCAGAGGTGAAAGAAGAGATGAGAGAGCAAAAGGATCTGGTAGGTCGAGGGGTGGATTTGGTGCAATTTGTGGTGCGGTACGCCTGTTGGGTCCGATGTGGTGGACGTGACCGGACATCGTCATATCTGCCCTACATTTGGGCTGGATATGAGGGGTGCCAGTCCCGGTCACTGACTGGGCCGACCGCCCGGGCATATGGAGGGGGTGGGGGTTTGAGGCCCCTGACAGTAGATGCTCTAACTTAGAAAAAAATTGTTTAGTGACAACTGCAACACGATGACTTTTAAGCAAATGAGTAAATAATTACTGTTTTTGATATTTACTCATATCAATGTGGGGAATCTTGTATCAACACTCTTATGGTAGGTTTATTTTTTGGAAAGACCTTTTAAATTTTGAACACATCTCGAGGTTCCAGGTATGTGATGTTCAAAACTTCCGGGGACGTTGCTTTTTCTTCCAATAGTCATATTTTTTTGGCATTCCTATGTAATACACCCCTATAACTTGGGTGGTGATAGGCTTCGAGACCATTTACTATAATAGAACAATCTTTGCGCTTTCACTCCCTTTGTTCTACCCATCCTTTGTGAGAAGAGAGAGAGGGAGAGGAGATGAGTTCTTGACTTATTTCTTAAAAATATTTAGAAAGAGTTCAAACCAAGTGATTTCTACAAGGTTTTTGTTCTTTTGGAGGGTGTGCCTCTTCTAGAGATTGGAGTCACTTGGAAGCCTTCGAATTATGACGGAGACAAAAGATTGTGAAGATAAAGCGATTGCGGATACGTCTCAAGTGCATCTATAAGTTTTGAATATTCATGCTATATTCACATCATTTGTATGTGCTTTTTGGCACCATTTTATATCATACTTATTTGGATTAGCATATTAATCTAGTGCAATAGGACATAAACTATTTTCTATTGTTTTGGGCTTTTTAGGTGAAAATTTTATAGAGCCAAAAAATCAGTTTTTTTCTTTCAAAATTTAACTAAGGACTCCAACAGCTAGAAGATGGAGGCCAGGGGAGCCACCAGGTGGCCATGCACCCCCTCCATGCGCCCTAGGGGCACGTGGGCCTACCATGTTGCCCCATGTAGATTGGTTGATGCTCTCCTTCGGTCGCAAGAAAGATCCTAAAATATCGAAAATTCGCTTAAACTTGCAGCCTCATTGGAGTCACACATCTCTGCTTATTAAAGAGATAGTATTTCAGCTCAGAACAATACCGAAAATAGAGAGAAATAGAGAGAAGAGAGATTCAATCTTGGAGGGGCTCTCGCACTCCAAGATCCATGAGCACCAAGAAAAAGAGGTGGAAACCTCTCCCCACCTAGGGGAGAGGCCAAGGAAGAAGAAGAAGGAAGGGGCCTCTCTTCCCTCTCTTTTGGTGGTGTCGGGGTGCCGCCAAGGGAACCATCATCACCACCATCGTCTCCATCACCTCCACCGCCTTCATCAACATCTCCATCACCTTCCTCCCTCTGCATTCTGTGGTCCACTCTCCCAAAAATTGTTGCAACCCCTTCTTGAACATTGCGTTTGATGCCATTAACTATTATCCAATGATTTCTTGCATCTCCGTTATATATTGTTCAGTATATTCATTTTGTCCTATGGTTAATTGGTGTTCTATTATGATTTATTTGAGTTGTATCTTGATATGTTGTTGTCCTTTGGTGCCCATCATATGAGCGCACATATACGTGGATCACACTTAGGGTTAGTTGTATGTTGAGAAAACTATTCATAGGGCGGTCAGAGTAACATATATTATCAAGCCTTACCCCACATGTCTCATATACTACCATATGGTATTGTATATACTACTTTATTATTATAAATATGTTCATAAATTATATATAACATAAATTATATATATATATATATATATATATATATATATATCTCAGCGATTTGGATCTGAGTGAAGTAATCGGTTGGCTGGCTGCCGGGGCGGCATGCTACTCGGCGTCGTGGTCTCGATGTTGTGGTGGTCGCCGGGTAGTTGGGGCGGCGTGGTGTGCGGCGTCTGCCTAGGTCTTGGGCGGCGTCATGCGGGGTCGTTGCGGCGGAGCTGTGGCGAGTGATTGTGGCGGTTCTCAAGTGTGTGTCCGTGCTTGTGCTGCTACGTGAACACGTTGCTTGCCGTTTGGATTGAATTTTGGTTGGGTGTGAGTGCACGGGTTGAGGTGAGCAACCCCAGATCTGACTCTATCTCTGTTCCAAATTTCCAATCTACATACTACGTTTCACTTTGCCATGCTCTTCCTAAATTGTCTTCTCTTCCCAAATCGCTAGTTTGGCCTGAGGATTATTTTCTGGTTCGCAAAAAAAAAGAGAGGTTGAGCAATCTGCCAGAATAGGTTTACGTAGAGCTCCTGAGTCCTGTGCTTTGATGAACTCTCCTCCTCTTTTTTTATCTGTAATTGTAGTTCAAGAGTGTTTTCTCTCAATCATTATAACTTGTTATTTTGAGAAGTGACTCTGTTCTGGAGATAACTTCACATAATTCTGTTGCTTTCTAGTCAATTGAAAAAACATGATGTTCAATGTTCCTCTTGAGATCATTGCAATAGCTAGGAGTTCTGATGCGATGTTTCCTTTTGTTTCTTAGGTTCCTTTTACTATTTTTCTATTTGATCGTTGTTACTTGGTGCGTGTGTTGGGTGTCTTTCCTAGGTTACTAGTTGTGTTTTGCTACGTGGGGATTTTTGCAGCTTCGATGCACTTGGTATGTTATCTTCAGGAGTTCCTTTAAGAACCGGTACCCAGTGAACTATCTTTGCTTCTTATGACACAAGGCTTGAGCCTCTTTTGTCGTAAGATGTTATTTAGACTTTACTGTGTAAGCTTACCTATGTTTTCATTCTTGCATTTAAGACTCTGTAACTCCATTAAGACTCCATTTTCTTAGGAACAATGTCGTTATGATGCTTCCAAATGCACCAGCAAAAGAGCATGAAGAACGTTGACCGCGGGTGAGCGACATCTAGCAGATTGCGGACAGAGGCCACTACTGAAGGTGGCTGGAACCACAACGTGGCCCCGAAATCAACCAATAACGGGCAGACAAAGAAGAGGTGACTCGCCAATAACAGTGTGGCGGACTGGGTAGGCAACTATTACACGTTCTAAAATTGAGGTTTAGAGCAATGAAAAAGGTGATTTTGTTCCTGAATCGTGCTTAACATTTATTTAGCAATCAAGCACTAGCAGCTCGGTTTGAGATGTGCTTCTTGTTGGTTCATGTAGACATGCCAACAAAGGCCTGATAAAGAAAAATAGAAAAAAAATACAGTAGATTGGTTTGATTGTTCTCTTGTGTAGACCAAAATTTGCGAGCAAAAGAAATTGGATTTTGGTTCCAACTGTTCAATAGCTCTAAAAGGCATAGAGTCAACCAGTCAGGCTTTGACCAGATGTCGAACGTCTTCAGAACCTTGATTGCTGATCCTACAGACCTAAACTCTATTCTGGCAAGTTATAATTAGTTCTAGGAGGGTATGTAGATTGAATTTGCTATAGTGCAGTCTGGACTACAAGCTGCAATGTTTTGATAACCATGGTCTGGATGTAGATAATTTTGAGAAAGCATACTTCTTCCTATGTGCATTTAGGCTTTATGGGATTAATCTCTCTATCATCAGTTCTTCTACTATTTGATTGAACCCTCTAAGATAATTCCAATTTCAGTAATTTATCAAATCCATCTCATGGGAGAAGATTTGTTGGTTCAGTCAAATCTCCTATATTTTCTTTAAATCTACGTGCCTTGTAGTTGTAAGTACTCTACTATCTTTTCAGTAACATTCTGACCTATATATGAGCATTATGTAGCACCTTTATTACGACAGTAATGATTCACTAAGCTTCTATCTTACCACATGGTCCAATTTATTTCCAGTTGTTGCCACCTTCCCTGGATACATCACACCCTATATAGTATGCTCCTAGCATGCTTTGTGTTTTTAGATCAAACTGTTCGTCTGCAACAAATTGAGGTGTTGGTCTGAAAATAAATTTATTTAGAAAGAGACGAACTATCTACTCATTTTCTACCATCTAAACTAGTATAGCAAGTGGTACATGCCAGCGAACAAATAGTTTATACCCTATTTCAGTGTGGGGCACTATTTTGCTATTCTGTGGAAGCACCTGCTATTATTTTCATTCGAAGCAGTCATAATTTGGGTTTCTGCAAGGGCTCTGGAAAAAAACATATTTTTGATAAATGTTGTGTGATGCATCCTTCTGCGCACCTAATCGCCTATTTAGAAAAAGAAATAAAAGTAGCTGCATTCGCGTGTAGATGGCAGAATAGTTTTATTTACACTGTAGGTAGTTCACTATATAAGTTTCCTGATAACTGTAGGCTGATGTTAATATTTTTTTTGGAAAGAACGAAATATCAGGATCTTTGACATTGCAGAATTATGCTGACACAGTGTTTGAGGGTATCATTGATGAGTTTCAATCTTGGAGAGGTGCAGACTGCTTGTCTTCTTTCTGAATCATGTTCCTCTTGTTTTCTCCCTGTTGGGAGTGTGTAGAGTTCTCCCTGGTGGGCTGTGTTGTCAGCGTGTTATCTTAGTCCATGTAGATTCCAGTTCTGTTTTCTTGAGAGCTGACCCTGTAAATTCTAGCTCTGTTTTCCTAGAGCTGATACCTAAAGTTTTCCCTATTTAAATAAATTTCATCCTCAGACTCTTCAAGGTACTCCCCAGACTAAAATGAGATGGTGTGTTTATACGATAACAATAAGGCTTTCTTAGGAATGTAAGTTTTGGGGACATTCTTACCGTCGGAAAGTCACCCTTCAAATAAAAGTATTATCTATAATCAAGGAAGCATTTCCAGAAATGGACTTCCAAAAAAATTCCGACTGATTTCCACTACATCAAATCCATGGTGCCTCATGGATTTGTCTTGATAAAAATGTAGAGCGAAAAGGAGAGAAAAATTGTATGCATCACTATCTCGTTGTTTCTCTCGGAGCAGAAAAGATCTTTTCAAAGAAACTGAGTGGCATGTGATGCAGCTCGTGCACATAGATGTAGTTTGATGCGTGAGGTAAATTTACTTTGTGAACCTATTGTTTCTTACGGTAGTGGTTCTGGTACACGGGCTTAGGAGGCGCCATAACTTTTAGCATGCGTGAGGTAAATTTACTTCACAAGCTTTGTTTCTTACAGCGACGCAATAATAGTTTCTCACAGCATGCATGCTGTAAGATTACGTTGCTCCCATTTATTTGCTTTCTAGGGTATGAACAGATACCAATATTTATTTTTACCATGGAATTTCTCACCAGTGCAATATTTACTCACCACAAATTCCAAATATAAGGTCTACCATTCTTATTTTCTATCATCAAACAACATTGCAGAAAACAATGTAACAGTGAACAACCAAGAGGTTTGAGATGATTATACAACAATAAAAAAATATAGGTACTATCAGTTTCATGTCAAAAAAAAGAAACAAAATTTTGGTTTCTGCTTGCTAGCCTGATTACATGAGGACAATCGTAATAGTAGTGCTCTTTTTTACAACATGCAGGACATCGTTAAGTACGCATGCAAGCAGCGACAAAGTACACTGGTATCTATTTAATAAATTAGTTAAAAAAGACATCTGTCGCCTGTCCAGATGCAATCCTGATCTTATATGTTCTAAGTACTTTGTTTGGTGTAGTGAATTGCAACTCTTTATGCGCCTATTCAACATGAAGATGTAATGATCTCCCCACCCTGAATGTCCAATTCATTATAGGCTGGCAAATAACACGCGTGACTAACATCACCTCACAGCAGCCCATGTCAGATTCCTTCAATTGGTTATTAACACGAGGCTGACAGGACCAACGAAGGAATTGAACGCAAAATTCACTCGAACTAGCCCTGGCTTGATATATTACAGAGATAATAGCGAGTACAACTTGGTTCGAGGATCAAATCAGAATTCTACAGAGATAACTAGGGTTCTAGAGCTACGCTAGATATTAGTCTTGTAGAATGGGGAAAAGATGCGTCTGGAGGCTTGGAGAGGGGGGTTTAATAGCTGGCAGAGCCGGGGGTGTCGCCGTCGCCAGCCGTTCCGTTACTGTAGCCTTTCCAGAGAGTGGCGGCAACGGCGTGACTGTGAACAGGAGAGCAGTTAGCCGTTGATCGCCCGAACGTTTCATCTGCGCCGTCCATTTCCCAGGCAGATAACGATTCGGTCTCGCTGTCGATTTCCTCAGAGTTGTTGTTTCTTTCTTCAGTTAAGCCGTGCAGAGAAGCAGGGTACTGACAATTGCCTCCCTCTGAAGACGATCCTTGTCCTCGAGGATCTTTTGACGGGAACCAGGAGCGAATCGTGTTGTTGAAGAAGTCAGGAAATGTGCGCTTGATGAAGTCTGCGTCCTCCCAAGTGGCCTCTTCCGGGGACATGTTAAGCCACTGTACTAACCATTGTGTGACCAGATGTGGGTGTCGTGGTACTGCTCTCGTTTGTAACACGAGCACTGGTGCTATTTTGATCCGGCATGCGTCGTCTACCAGTGGCAAACCAGAAGCTGGTATTGCTTTGGGTCCCAGATGACGTTTCAATTGGCTGACATGAAAGACATTATGGATCTGAACCCCAGCAGGCAGTAGCAGTTTGTATGCTGAGTGGCCTATCTTCTCCAGTATTCTAAATGGTCCGTAGAACTTGGTTGCAAGTTTGAGACCTGTTCGAATATCGAATGCAGCAAGGCGGTAAGGCTGCATTTTCAAGTAAACCATCTCTCCTTCCTTGAACTGCATGTCTGTTCGGTTCATATCTGCATACTTCTTCATCCTTTGTTGAGTGACCAGTAGATTGTGTTTAAGCTGTTGCTGCATTTCCTCTCTTTGTTATAAAAATGTAGCTGCATCTACATCACTAGGACCAGGAATTGAAACTTCTCCAAAGAGTGGAGGGGGGAATCCATACAGGCACTGGAATGGGGTGTACTTAGTGGCTGTGTGATAGGATGTATTAAACCACCATTCGGCCATAGATAACCAGGAATACCACTTCTTTGGTTCATTGAAAGCCATGTTTCTCAGGTAGGTTTCCAAGCCCTGGTTCACTCTCTCTGTCTGGCCGTCAGACTGGGGGTGATGAGTTGTACTCATGTTAAGTTTTACTCCCAAAGATTTGAACAGTGCTTGCCAAAAGTTGCTGGTAAATATTGTATCTCTGTCAGTTACTATTGACACTGGTAAGCCATGCAGTTTGAACACATTATCAATGAATGCTTGAAGGACAGTGCTGATAGTAAAAGGATGTGACAGAGCAATAAAATGGGAGTATTTGGTGAATCGATCAACCACTACTAAGATCACATTCTTCCCTTGGGATTTAGGGAGGCCTTCCACAAAATCCATGGATATGTGTCTCCATGCCATATCTGGTATAGGGAGGGGATCAAGCATCCATGGATAGTGACAATGTTCTCCTTTTACTCTTTGGCAGACATGACATTCCTGTATAAATTTCTGAGTGTCCTTTTTCATGTTTGGCCAATAAAATATCCTCTTGATCCTATGATATGTTGCCCTTACTCCAGAGTGGCCCCCAATTGGCGAAGAGTGGAATGTTGAGAGTAACTGCTGTTGGAACTCTGTATCTGCTCCAATATAAATTTTGTCTTTATATCTGAGTATACCAGCTGTGTAACTATAGAGAGGAAGTGTAGTTGTTCCTGTAGTTAACTGTGCTATGAGGTCCTTGCATTTTCTATCTTTGTTGTAAGAGGTTTCTATTTTCTCAGTCCAACTAGGCACTGCCATAGATATTTCCCTGATTTGTGGTTTCCTAGAAAGTGCATCAGCAGCTTTGTTTTCCTTCCCTTTCTTGTATTCTATTGTGTAAGTGAATTCCAAGAGCTTGAGCATCAGTTTGTGTTGGATGCCTTCAGAGATTCTTTGTTCAGTTATATACTTCAGGCTTTGGTGATCTGTTTTGATGATCAGGGAGGAGCCCAAGAAGTAGTGTCTCCATTTTCTGAGTGCTTCCGAAATAGCCACAGCTTCTTTTTCATAAGTGGACAAAGCTGCTGCTTTAGGACCCAATGATTTGCTGTAATATGCAATAGGCCTATGCTTCTGCATGAGGACAGCTCCAATGCCAGTTCCAGGAGCATCACATTCTAATTCAAATGGAAGAGTGAAATCTGGAAGTGCTAAAACTGGTGCATGAGTTAGACTGTATTTAAGTTTGTCAAATGTAACTGTTTGGCTGTCAGACCAGAGGAAGGAGTTTTTCTTGAGAAGATCATGCAGAGGTCTGCATATAACACCATAGTCCTGAATGAATCTTCTGTAATAACCAGCCAAACCCAAGAAACTTCTTAGTTCAGTTGTATTTGTTGGGATACCCCACTGTTGCACTGCTTTAATTTTCTCAGGGTCTGTTGCCACTCCTTTTGCAGACAAAATGTGTCCCAGATATTCAACAGTAGGTGTGCCAAAGATACATTTGGACCAGTTCAAGAAAAGGTTGTTGGCCTTTAAAATTTCCAGGACCAATTTGAGGTGTTCTTGATGTTCTTCAGGAGTTCTGCTGAATATAAGGATATCATCAAAGAACACCAGGACAAATTTCCTCACGTATGGAGCAAATAGTTTGTTCATGAGGGCTTGAAAAGTGGCTGGTGCATTAGTTAGCCCAAAGGGCATAATCAGAAACTCATAATGTCCTGAGTAAGTTCTGAATGATGTCTTGTGGATATCCTCTGGTTTCATTCTGATCTGATGATAACCTGACTTCAGATCCAATTTACTGAAAATTGCTGCTCCATGTAGTTCATCCAGTAAATCCTCTATGACAGGTATAGGGAATTTGTTCTTGATTGTTTGTGCATTTAGTTTTCTGTAATCTATGCATAACCTCCAAGTTCCACCTTTTTTCCTGACCAAAATAGCAGGGGATGCATATGGACTCATGCTGTGTTGGATTATGTGTCTAGCAAGCAGGAGTTTTATCTGTTGTTCCATTTCATTTTTTTGCAAATGAGGGACTCTATAAGGTCTGACATTGGGAGGTGCTGAGTTCTCCTTGAGTGGGATGGAATGGTCACATTCTCTAGAGGGGGGAAGAGAAGTGGGTTCCTCAAATAATGCATCATACTGCTCCAATACTTCTTGTATCTCTTTTGTGGGTGGAGGAGAGAGTTCTACATTGTGTGGAATAGTAGTCATGAAGTTCAGGCTCATAGCAAATCCCACTGCTCCTTCCGCACATAGTTTATCCAATTTTTCTGCTGAAATTAGTTTGGGAGTATCTGACAGTGTGCAGTCTGAAAATGTGACTGGTATGACTTTGTCTTTTGTTATGGACACTGTTCTAGCATCAAAGTCCAAGGAGATTGGGTTGTGTTTCTTGAGCATGTCACATCCTATTACCACATCATATCCCTGAAGATCCAGAACTACCAAATCATTACTGAATTTTTCATTTCCAATCTTGAAAGTTGTTTTAGGGGCATGTGCTCCTGTGGTTAAAGATCCACCACCAGCTACTTTCACTTTCTGAGTTGGGTATTTGATTAGTTGACAAGCAGATTTGAGTGCAAACTTCAGGTTAATGAAAGTGTTAGTGCTCCCAGTGTCAACTAGAGCCACTCCTTTTCTTCCTCCTACTGTAATGTGTACTGCCAAGGTTGACTCAGATGTGTTGCCAGAAACTGCTTGTGCAGATATGTGCATACAACCAAAGGGATCTTCAGTAAGATGGCCTTCTGCAGTTAAAACTGCAAGTTGTGCTTCTTCTTCAAGTGACATTTCTTCAGTATTGTTGTCACCAGTAATTGCATGCAGAGATTATGCTTGTTTGCACTTGTGTCCAGAAACCCATGGCCCATTGCATCTCCAACATATGCCAGGTTTTTTGATTGCTGGTGCTGCTGGAGGAAGTTGCACATTAGTAGTAGGAGGTACAGTAGTTTTCTGATGTCCAACATGAAACTGCAGCTGTTTATCTTGGTGGTTCATATAGGACTGGTACTTTGCTTGTAGCCCACTCTCATAATCCCTTGCTAACCAATATGCTTGGTTAAGTATAGTAGGTCTCTGTGGCCTTAAGTTGCACCTGATACTTGGTTTTAATCCATTGATGAAACTTACTATGTAGTAGTTTTCCTGCAGGTATGGATGTTCATCTCTGACTACTGCCATAACTTCCTCAAACTTATCAGTATAGGCAGCTACAGAGAGAGTGTTCTGTTTCAGATTATGGAATTTTTCTAATACCTCATAGATACTAGAGTCAGCAAATCTGTCACACGGAGCTCTGTAGAAATCTGGCCATGGCAACTTGTTATGTTCCATTCTAGCACTCCTCACCCAGTTATCAGCTCTCCCAATGATGTAAGTCAAGGCCAAATCCACTTTACAATCCTCAGGTATTTGAGCAAGCTGAAAGTACTTGTTGACCTGTCTGATCCATCCTGATGGATTATCACCATTGAATGCGAGGAAGTCGATTTTTGGGCCTTTTGAGATGCTCTTTGTAAACTGTGCTGCTCTGTTAGTCTGAAGTTGTGTCTGTTGACTTGTGCTTTTGCTTGTCAAGCTGTTCTGAAGCTGCATTTTCTGTCTGGGTGGTGTGATCAACGTTTCTCCCTGCGATTAAGTTGCGCTCGCACCTGGATCCTGTTGGTTCTGTGGTTGTACCAACAAGGGGCAGACACTTGAGGAACAGGGGAGGGGGGGTTGGGGTTCTCTGCTCTCATTTGCGCAGGATAGCGAATATGTCTTGCTGAACCTTGGAGTTGTTCTCGACCAAGAGCTCGACCTTTCCCAACTGTTTTTCCAGGGATTCAACTGTCTGAAGACGTGTATTCACCTGGTCGATCTGATCTTGCATCTTGTCTTGCTTCAAACCCAGTAGTCAGCTCATTCTGTATAGCCTCGATCTTGTCCGAGATTTCGTCCATGTGCTTGGTTCGGGTGGGCATGATGATCCGCACAGCTCCGGAATTTTACAGCGGAGCAAGTCCGAAACCCTCGTCGGTGACCTCTTCCTACCGGCGCCGAACTTCGCATCGTACTCCCCTCTGATGCCGCACGAACCAGGGATACGCTAAGGAATTTTACCACACGACGGAATTGTTCCGGCCGCAACCTAGTTTCTCCTCGATTTGCAGCCAAACTATGCCTACTCCAGGCCGCCTCCGTTCTGATGGACTGCACCGCCGCCGGGACCCGACATCGAATTTGGGGGATTTTACGAGAGATCCCAACCCCAGTTCGTGGTCAGATCCAATTCGCCTCCGATGATTCACTGGCTCATGATACCAATTGATAGGAATGTTGGAAATATGCCCTAGAGGCAATAATAAAATGATTATTATTATATTTCCTTGTTCATGATAATTGTCTGTTATTCATGCTATAATTGTGTTATCCGGAAATCGTAATACATGTGTGAATACGTAGACTACAACATGTCCCTAGTAAGCCTCTAGTTGACTAGCTCATTGATCAATAGATAGTCATGGTTTCCTGACTATGGATATTGGATGTCATTGATAACGGGATCACATCATTAGGAGAATGATGTGATGGACAAGATCCAATCCTAAGCATAGCACAAGATCGTGTAGTTCGTTTGCTAGAGCTTTTCCAATGTCAAGCATCTTTTCCTTAGACTATGAGATCATGTAACTCCCGGATACCGTAGGAGTGCTTTGGGTGTACCAAACGTCACAACGTAACTGGGTGACTATAAAAGTATACTGCGGGTATCCCCGAAAGTATCTGTTGGGTTGACACGGATCGAGATTGGGATTTGTCACTCCGTATGACAGAGAGGTATCTCTGGGCCCACTCGGTAATCCATCATCATAATGAGCTCAATGTGACCAAGTGTTTAGTCACGGGATCATGCATTATAGTACGAGTAAAGTGACTTGCCGGTAACAAGATTGAACGAGGTATTGGGATACCGACGATCGAATCTCGGGCAAGTAACGTACTGATTGACAAAGGGAATTGTATACGGGGTTACTCGAATCCTTGAGATCGTGGTTCATCCGATGAGATAATCGTGGAACATGTGGGAGCAAATATGGGTACCCAGATCCCGCTGTTGGTTATTGGCCGGAGAGCTGTCTCTGTCATGTCTGCGTGATTCCCGAACCCGTAGGGTCTACACACTTAAGGTTCAGTGACGCTAGGGTTGTAGAAAAATTAGCATGCGGAAACCCGAAAGTTGTTCGGAGTCCCGGATGAGATCCCGGACGTCATGAGGAGTTCCGGAATGGTCCGGAGGTAAATAATTCTATATAGGAAGTCCAGTTTCGGCCACCAGGAAAGTTTCGGGGGTCACCGGTATCGTACTGGGACCACCGGAAGGTTCCTGGGGGTCCACCGGGTGGGCCACCTATCCCGGAGGGCCACGTGGGCTGAAAGGGGAAGGGAACCAGCCCCTGGTGGGCTGGTGCGCCCCCCCTGGGCCACCCCTGCACCTAGGGTTGGAAACCCTAGGGGTGGGGGTGCACCACTTGACTTGGGGGGCAAGTCCCCCCCCCCTAGCCCC
>NC_041381.1:642308814-642315782 GCF_002162155.2 Triticum dicoccoides
GCCGGCACACCGCCTAGGCCCCCTATATAAAGAGGGGGGAGGGAGGGCAGTCGCACCCTAGTCCCTGGTGCCTCCCTCTCCCCCCGTACCACCTCTCCCTCTCGCTGAGCTGGGCGAAGCCCTGCCGAGATCACCGCTGCTTCCACCACCACGCTGTCATGCTGCTGGATCTCCATCAACCTCTCCTTCCCCCTTGCTGGATCAAGAAGGAGGAGACGTCTTCCCCAACCGTACGTGTGTTGAACGCGAAGGTGCTGTCCGTTCAGCACTAGGATCATCGGTGATTTGGATCACGACGAGTACGACTCCCTCAACCCCGTTTTCTTGAACGCTTCCGCTCGCGATCTATAAGGGTATGTAGATGCACTCCTCTCTCTCATTGCTAGATGAACTCCATAGATTGATCTTGGTGAAGCGTAGAAATTTTTTATTTTCTGCAACGTTCCCCAACAATGGCATCATGAGCTAGGTCTATGTGTAGTTTCTTTGCACGAGTAGAACACAAATTTGTTGATGGCATAAATGTTGTCAATTTTCTTGCCACTACTAGTATTATTTTGCTTCGGTGGCATCGTGGGATGAAGCGACCCGGACCGACCTTACACATACGCTTACGTGAGACAGGTTCCACCGACTGACATGCACTAGTTGCATAAGGTGGCTAGCGGGTGTCTGTCTCTCCCACTTTAGTCGGAGCGGATTCGATGAAAAGGGTCCTTATGAAGGGTAAATAGAAATTGGCATATCACGTTGTGGCTTTTACGTAGGTAAGAAACGTTCTTGCTAGAACCCTATTGCAGCCACGTAAAACATGCAACAACAATTAGAGGACGTCTAACTTGTTTCTGCAGCATATGCCTTGTGATGTGATATGGCCAAAAGGTTGTGATGAATGATATATATGTGATATATGAGATCATGTTCTTGTAATAGGAATCACGACTTGCATGTCGATGAGTATGACAACCGGCAGGAGCCATAGGAGTTGTCTTAATTATTGTATGACCTGCGTGTCAATGATTAAACGCCATGTAATTACTTTACTTTATTGCTAAACCGTTAGCCATAGTAGTAGAAGTAATAGTTGGGGAGCAACTTCATGTAGACACAATGATGGAGATCATGGTGTCATGCCGGTGACGAAGATGATCATGGCGCCCCGAAGATGGAGATCAAAGGAGCTATATGATATTGGCCATATCATGTCACTATTTTATTGCATGTGATGTTTATCATGTTTTTGCATCTTATTTGCTTAGAACGACCGTAGTAAATAAGATGATCCCTCATAATAATTTCAAGAAAGTGTTCCCCCTAACTGTGTGCCATTGCGAAAGTTCGTTGTTTCGAAGCACCACGTGATGATCGGGTGTGATAGATTCCAACGTCCACATACAACGGGTGTAAGACAGATTTACACATGCAAAACACTTAGGTTAACTTGACGAGCCTAGCATTTATAGACATGGCCTCGGAACACAAGAGACCGAAAGGTCGAACATGAGCCGTATGGAAGATATAATCAACATGGAGATGTTCACCGATGATGACTAGTCCGTCTCACGTGATGATCGGACACGGCCTAGTTGACTCAGATCATGTATCCCTTAGATGACTAGAGGGATGTCTAATCTGAGTGGGAGTTCATTAAATAATTTGATTAGATGAACTTAATTATCATGAACTTAGTCTAAAAACCTTAGCAAAAATGTCTTGTAGATCAAATGGCCAACGCTCATGTCAACCTCGACTTCAACGCGTTCCTAGAGAAAACCAAGCTGAAAGATGATGGCAGCAACTATTCGGACTGGGTTCGGAACCTGAGGATCATTCTCATAGCTGCCAAGAAAGCATATGTCCTAGAAGGACCGCTAGGTGAAGCACCCATCCCAGAGAACCAAGACGTTATGAACGCTTGGCAGTCACGTGTTGATGATTACTCTGTCGTTCAGTGCGGCATGCTTTACATCTTAGAACCGGGGCTCCAAAAGTGTTTTGAGCAACACGGAGCATATGAGATGTTTGAAGAGATGAAAATGGTTTTCCAAGCTCATGCCCGGGTCGAGAGATATGAAGTCTCCGACAAGTTCTATAGTTGTAAGATGGAGGAAAATAGTTCTGTCAGTGAGCACATACTCAAAATGTCTGGGTTGCACAACCGCTTGTCCCAGCTGGACATTAACCTCCCGGACGAGGCGGTCATTGACAGAATCCTTCAGTCGCTCCCACCTAGCTACAAGAGCTTTGTGATGAACTACAATGTGCAAGGGATGATGAAAACTATTCCTGAAGTATTTTCAATGCTGAAATCAGCGGAGGTGGAAATCAAAAAGGAGCATCAAGTGTTGATGGTCAATAAAACCACTAGTTTCAAGAAAGGCAAGGGTAAGAAGAACTTCAAGAAGGACGGCAAGGGAGTTGCCGCTCCCGGTAAGACAGTTGCCAGGAAGAAGCCAAAGAATGGACCCAAGCCTGAGACTGAGTGCTTTTATTGCAAAGGCAAGGGTCACTGGAAGCGGAACTGCCCCAAATACTTAGCGGACAAGAAGGCCGGCAACACTAAAGGTATATGTGATATACATGTAATTGATGTGTACCTTACCAATACTCGTAGTAGCTCCTGGGTATTTGATACCGGTGCAGTTGCTCATATTTGTAACTCAAAGCAGGAGCTGCAGAATAAGCGGAGACTGGCGAAGGACGAGGTGACGATGCGCGTCGGGGATGGTTCCAAGGTCGATGTGATCGCCGTCGGCACGCTGCCTCTACATTTACCTACGGGATTAGTTTTAAACCTCAATAATTTTTATTTAGTGCCAGCTTTGAGCATGAACATTGTATCTGGATCTCGTTTAATACGAGATGGCTACTCATTTAAATATGAGAATAATGGTTGTTCTATTTATATGATAGACATGTTTTATGGTCATGCCCCGCTGGTCAATGGTTTATTATTGATGAATCTCGAACGTGATGTTACACATATTCATAGTGTGAATACCAAAAGATGTAAGGTTGATAACGATAGTCCCACATACTTGTGGCACTGCCGCCTTGGTCACATTAGTGTCAAGCGCATGAAGAAGCCCCATGCTGATGGACTTTTAGAGTCTCTCGATTATGAATCATTTGACACATGCGAACCATGCCTCATGGGCAAAATGACCAAGACTCCGTTCTCCGAAACAATGGAGCGAGCAACCAACTTATTGGAAATCATACATACTGATGTGTGCGGTCCAATGAGCGTTGAGGCTCGCGGAGGCTATCGTTATGTTCTCACTCTCACTGATGACTTAAGTAGATCTGGGTATGTCTATTTGATGAAACACAAGTCTGAGACCTTTGAAAAGTTCGAGGAATTTCAGAATGAGGTAGAGAATTTACGTGACCGAAAAATAAAGTTCTTACGATCAGATTGTGGAGGAGAATATTTAAGTCACGAATTTGGTATGCACTTAAGGAAATGTGGAATCGTTTCACAACTCACGCCGCCTGGAACACCTCGGCATAACGGTGTGTCCGAACATCGTAATCGCACTCTATTGGATACGGTGCGATCTATGATGCCACTGACCAATTTGCCGCTATCATTTTGGGGATACGCTCTAGAGACAGCTACATTCACTTTAAATAGGGCACCGTCTAAATCCGTTGAGATGACACCGTATGAATTATGGTTTGGGAAGAAACCTAAGTGTCGTTTCTAAAAGTTTGGGGATGCGATGCTTATGTCAAGAAACTTCAACCTGAAAAGCTCGAACCCAAGTCGGAAAAATGCGTCTTCATAGGATACCCTAAGGAAACCATTGGGTATACCTTCTACCTTAGATCCGAAGGCAAGATCTTTGTTGCCAAGAATGGGTCCTTTCTGGAGAAAGAGTTTCTCTCGAAGGAAGTAAGTGGGAGGAAATTAGAACTCAATGAAGTACTGCCTCTTGAACCGGAAAGTAGTGCAGCTCAGGAAGATATTCCTGTGGTGCCTACACCGACTGGAGAGGAAATTAATGATGATGATCAAAGTACTTCAGATCAAGTTGCTACTGAACTTCGTAGGTCCACAAGGACACGTTCCACACCAGAGTGGTATGGCAACCTAGTCTTGGAAATCATGTTGTTAGACAACGGTGAACCTTCGAACTATGAAGAAGCGATGGCAGGCCCAGATACCAACAAATGGCTTGAAGCCATGCAATCCGAGATACTATCCATGTATGAAAAAAAAGTATGGACTTTGACAGACTTGCCCGATGATCGGCGAGCGATAGAAAATAAATAGATCTTTAAGAAGAAGACGGACGCAGATGGTAATGTAACCATTTATAAAGCTCGACTTGTCACTAAGGGTTATCGAAAAATTCAAGGGGTTGACTACGATGAGACTTTCTCTCCCGTAGCAAAGCTGAAGTCCCTCTGAATCATGTTAGCAATTGCCGCATACAATGATTATGAGATATGGCAAATGGACGTCAAAACGGCATTCCTAAACAGCTATCTTAAGGAAGAACTGTATATGATGGAGCCAGAAGGTTTTGTCGATCCTGAGAATGCTAACAAGGTATGCAAGCTCAAGTGATCCATTTATGGGCTGGTGCAAGCATCTCGGAGTTGGAACATTTGCTTTGATAAGATGATCAAAGCGTTTGGGTTTATGCAGACTTATGTAGAAGCCTGGGTTTACAAGAAAGTGAGTGGGAGCTCTGTAGCATTTCTCATATTATATGTAGATGACATACTTTTGATGGGAAATGATACAGAACTTTTGGACAGCATTAAGGCCTACTTGAATAAGTGTTTTTCAATGAAGGACCTTAGAGAAGCTGCTTACATATTAGGCATCAAGATCTATAGGGATAGATCAAGACGCCTCATAGGTCTTTCACAAAGCACATACCTTGATAAGATATTGAAGAAGTTCAATATGGATCAGTCCAAGAAAGGGTTCTTGCCTGTATTGCAAGGTGTGAGATTGAGCTCGGCTCAATGCCCGACCACGGCAGAAGATAAAGAAGAGATGAGTGTCATCCCCTATGCCTCAGCCATAGGGTCTATTATGTATGCCATGCTATGTACCAGACCTGATGTAAACCTTGCCGTAAGTTTGGTAGGAAGGTACCAAAGTAATCCCGGCAAGGAACACTGGACAGCGGTCAAGAATATCCTGAAGTACCTGAAGAGGACTAAGGATATGTTTCTCGTTTATGGAGGTGACGAAGAGCTCGTCATAAAGGGTTACGTCGACGCTAGCTTCGACACAGATCTGGATGACTCTAAGTCACAAACCGGATACATGTATATTTTGAATGGAGGGGCAGTAAGCTGGTGCAGTTGCAAGCAAAGCGTCATGGCGGGATCTACATGTGAAGCGGAGTACATGGCAGCCTCGGAGGCAGCGCATGAAGCAATATGGATGAAGGATTTCACCACCGACCGACCTAGGAGTCATACCCAATGCGTCGGGGCTGATCTCTCTCTTCTGTGACAACACTGGAGCTATTGCCCTTGCCAAGGAGCCCAGGTTTCACAAGAAGACCAGGCACATCAAGCGTCACTTCAACTCCATTCGTGAAAATGTTAAAGATGGAGACATAGATATTTGCAAAGTGCATACAGATCTGAATGTCGCAGATCCGTTGACTAAACCTCTTCCGCGAGCGAAACATGATGAACACCAGAACTCTATGGGTGTTCGATTCATCACAATGTAACTAGATTATTGACTCTAGTGCAAGTGGGAGACTGTTGGAAATATGCCCTAGAGGCAATAATAAAATGATTATTATTATATTTCCTTGTTCATGATAATTGTCTGTTATTCATGCTATAATTGTATTATCCGGAAATCGTAATACATGTGTGAATATGTAGACTACAACATGTCCCTAGTAAGCCTCTAGTTGACTAGCTCGTTGATCAATAGATAGCCATGGTTTCCTGACTATGGATATTGGATGTCATTGATAACGGGATCACATCATTAGGAGAATGATGTGATGGACAAGACCCAATCCTAAGCATAGCACAAGATCGTGTAGTTCGTTTGCTAGAGCTTTTCCAATGTCAAGTATCTTTTCCTTAGACCATGAGATCGTGTAACTCCCGGATACCGTAGGAGTGCTTTGGATGTACCAAATGTCACAACGTAACTGGGTGACTATAAAGGTATACTGCGGGTATCCCCGAAAGTATCTGTTGGGTTGACACGGATCGAGACTGGGATTTGTCACTCCGTATGATGGAGAGGTATCTCTAGGCCCACTCGGTAATGCATCATCATAATGAGCTCAATGTGACCAAGTGTTTGGTCACGAGATCATGCATTACAGTACGAGTAAAGTGACTTGCCGGTAACGAGATTGAACGAGGTATTGGGATACCGACGATCGAATCTCGGGCAAGTAACGTACCAATTGACAAAGGGAATTGTATACGGGGTTACTCGAATCCTTGACATCGTGATTCATCCGATGAGATCATCGTGGAACATGTGGGAACCAACATGGGTATCCAGATCCCGATGTTGGTTATTGGCCGGAGAGCTGTCACGGTCATGTCTGCGTGATTCCCGAACCCGTAGGGTCTACACACTTAAGGTTCGGTGACGCTAGGGTTGTAGAGACATTAGCATGCGGAAACCCGAAAGTTGTTCGGAGTCCCGGATGAGATCCCGGACGTCACGAGGAGTTCCGGAATGGTCCTGAGGTAAATAATTCTATATAGGAAGTCCAGTTTCGACCACCGGGAAAGTTTCGGGGGTCACCGGTATTGTACCGGGACCACTGGAAGGGTCCCGGGGGTCCACCGGGTGGGGCCACCTATCCCGGAGGGCCACGTGGGCTGAAAGGGTAAGGGAACCAGCCCCTGGTGGGCTGGTGCGCCCGCCCTTGGGCCTCCCCTGCGCCTAGGGTTGGAAACCCTAGGGGTGGGGGCGCCCCACTTGACTTGGGGGGCAAGTCCCCCCCCCCTAG
>NC_041381.1:642316112-642351641 GCF_002162155.2 Triticum dicoccoides
GATCTCCAGGCCTGGCGCACCCCCTAGGCCCCCTATATAAAGAGGGGGGAGGGAGGGCAGCCGCACCCTAGTCCCTGGTGCCTCCCTCTCCCCCCGTACCACCTCTCCCTCTCGCTGAGCTTGGCGAAGCCCTGTCGAGATCATCACTGCTTCCACCACCACACCGTCGTGCTGCTGGATCTCCATCAACCTGTCCTTCCCCCTTGCTGGATCAAGAAGGAGGAGACGTCTTCCCCAACCATACGTGTGTTGAACGCGGAGGTGCTGTCCGTTCAGCACTAGGATCATCGGTGATTTGGATCACGACGAGTACGACTCCCTCAACCCCGTTCTCTTGAACGCTTCCACTCGCGATCTACAAGGGTATGTAGATGCACTCCTCTCTCTCGTTGCTAGATGAACTCCATAGATTGATCTTGGTGAAGCATAGAATTTTTTTTATTTTCTGCAACGTTCCCCAACAAGGACTGAGGGAGTCCTGGATTAGGGGGTGTCCGGATGGCCGGACTATGACCTTTGGCCGGACTCCCGGACTTTGAAGATACAAGATTGAAGACTTCATCCCGTGTCCGGATAGGACTTTCCTTGGCGTAGAAGGCAAGCTTGGCGATACGATATGTAGATCTCCTCCCATTGTAACTGACTCTGTGTAACCCTAGCCCTCTCCGGTGTCTATATAAACCGGAGAGGTTTAGTCTGTAGGACGAACAACAATCATACCATAGGCTAGCTTCTAGGGTTTAGCCTCTCTGATCTCGTGGTAGATCCACTCTTGTACTACCCATATCATCAATATTAATCAAGCAGGAGTAGGGTTTTACCTCCATCGAGAGGGCCCGAACCTGGGTAAAAACATCGTGTCCCTTGTCTCCTGTTACCATCCACCTAGACGCACAGTTCAGGACCCCCTACCCGAGTTCCGCCGGTTTTGACACCGACATTGGTGATTTCATTGAGAGTTCCTCTGTGTCGTCACCTTTAGGCCCGATGGCTTCTTCGATCATCAACCACGACACGGTCCAGGGTGAGACTTTTCTCCCCGGACAGATCTTCGTGTTCGGCGGCTTTGCACTGCGGGCCAATTCGCTTGGCCAACTGGAGCAGATCGAAAGCTACGCCCCTGCCATCAGGTCAGATTTGGAAATTTGAACTACACGGCTGATATCTGTGGGGACTTGATCTTCGAGGAATTCGAGCCACAGCCGAGCGCGCTGCACTGTCACGATGGGCATGATCTAGCTCTATTGCCGGACAATGCCTAGAGTGCCGCTCAGGTGTCCGCTCTGACCCTTAGCTCGGAGCCGACCGCGCCAATCGAGGAAGGATGGTTGGACGCCGCCTCGGGGGCTGCAATCTCTATGGCGATCAAGCCGAATACCAGCCTTGTCCTTTATGAAGCTTGTGACTCCAAGGTGCCGGACACCTTTCCGAACTCCGAATCTTCCACACCCCTTCTGATCGAACCCAATTGGGCTCCGATCATGGAGTTCACTGCCGCGGACATCTTTCAGCACTCGCCCTTTGGCAACATCATGAATTCACTAAAGTCTCTCTCTTTATCAGGAGAGCCCTGGCCGGACTATGGTCAACAAGGTTGGGATGTGGACGACGAAGAAATTCAAAACCCACCCACCACCCACTTCATAGCCACTGTTGATGATTTAAGCGACATGCTCGACTTCGACTCCGAAGACATCGACGGTATGGACGCCGATGAAGGAGACGACCAAGAACCAGCGCCTATAGGGGACTGGAAATCCACCTCGTCATATGACATATACATGGTGGACACCCCAAAGGAAGGGAATGGCAATGGAACAACGGAGGATGACCCCTCCAGGAAACAGCCTAAGCGCCGACGTCAGCGGCGCCGCTCTAAATCCCGCCACAGCAAAAACGGTGATTCCGGCACCGGAGACAATAACACCCCAGACAGCGCCGAAGACAACCCCCTCCAGCAGGATTCAGCGCAAGAGGATGGAGAAGCCAGCCCTCATAAGAGAGCGGCAGATAGAGAGGTCGAGGACGACAATTATATGCCTCCCTCCGAAGACGAGGCAAGCCTCGACGACGACGAGTTTGTCGTGCCAGAGGATCCCGTCGAACAAGAGCATTTCAAACGCAGGCTTATGGCCATGGCAAGCAGCCTCAAGAAAAAACAGCAGCATCTTAGAGCTGACCAAGATTTGCTAGCCGACAGATGGACTGAAGTCCTGGCGGCCGAAGAATACAAACTCGAACGCCCCTCCAAGAGCTACCCAAAGTGCAGGCTGCTACCCCAACTAGAGGAGGAAGCAACTAAACCTACATCACCAGCGTATGATGCGGCCGATCGGCCACCCCATGGCCGCGACAGAGGCCTTTCGGCCCTCAACTCAAGCCGCACCCCGGCGCCGATCAAAAAGTACCAAGGCACAGGGAAATGCGCCAGACCTGCGAGACATATTGGAGGACAAGGCAAGGCAAACAAGATCGATCTACGGATCGCGTGGGCGCCCCACGACACGTGACGATAACCGTCACGCCGGATATGGAAAATACGGCCAGGCCAAACACAACAAACAAAGCTCATCTGAGCTACGTCGTGATATAGCCCAGTACAGAGGCACCGCACACCCACTATGCTTCACAGATGAAGTAATGGATCATCAAATCCCCGAGGGTTTTAAACCCGTAAACATCAAATCATACGATGGCACAACAGATCCTACGGTATGGATCGAGGATTATCTCCTTCATATCCACATGGCCCGTGGTGATGATCTACACGCTATCAAATACCTCCCGCTCAAGCTTAAAGGACCAGCTCGGCATTGGCTTAACAGCTTGCCAGCAGAGTCAACTGGTTGCTGGGAGGACCTGGAATCCGCATTCCTCGACAACTTCCAGGGCACTTATGTGCGACCACCAGACGCCGATGACCTAAGCCACATAATTCAGCAGCCAGAGGAATCAGCCAAACAATTCTGGACGCGGTTCCTAACCAAGAAAAATCAAATAGTCGACTGTCCGAATGCAGAGGCCCTTGCAGCCTTCAAACATAACATCCGAGACGAATGGCTTGCCCGACACCTAGGACAGGAAAAGCCAAAATCTATGGCAGCCCTCACGACACTCATGACCCGCTTTTGCGCGGGAGAAGACAACTAGCTAGCTCGTAGCAATAACATGACCAAGAGCCCTGGTAATTCGGATACCAAGGACAACAATGGCAGGTTGCGTCGTAACAAGCACAAGCGCCACATTAACGGCAACAATACTGAGGATTCGGCAGTTAATGCCGGATTCAGAGGCTCTAAACCCGGTCAGCGGAAAAAGCCATTCAAAAGAAATACTCCAGGCCCGTCCAGTTTAGACCGGATACTCGACCGCTCGTGCCAGATACACGGCACCCCCAAACAACCAGCCAACCACACCAACAGGGATTGTTGGGTGTTCAAGCAGGCAGGCAAGTTAAGTGCTGAATACAGAGACAAGGGGCTGCATAGCGAAGACGAAGAGGAGCCCCGGCCGCCGAACAACAGAGGACAGAAGGGCTTTCCCCCACAAGTGCGGACAGTGAACATGATATACGCAACCCATATCCCCAAAAGGGAATGGAAGAGTGCCCTCAAGGACGTCTATGCGTTGGAGCCAGTCGCCCCAAAGTTCAACCCATGGTCCTCCTGCCCGATCACTTTTGATCGAAGGGACCACCCCACTAGCATTCGTTACGGCGGATTCGCCGCATTGGTTCTAGACCCAATCATTGATGGATTTCACCTCACTAGAGTCCTCATGGACGGCGGCAGCAGCCTGAACCTGCTTTATCAGGATACAGTGCAAAAAATGGGTATAGATCCCTCAAGGATTAAACCCACAAAGATGACCTTCAAAGGCATCATACCAGGTGTAGAAGCCAGCTGTACAGGCTCAGTTATGCTTGAAGTAGTCTTCAGATCCCCGGATAATTTCCAAAGCGAGGAGTTAATCTTTGACATAGTCCCGTTCCGCAGTGGCTATCACGCCCTACTTGGACGAACCGCATTTGCAAAATTCAATGTGGTGCCGCACTATGCATATCTCAAGCTCAAGATGCCAGGCCCTCGCGGAGTCATTACGGTCAATGGAAACACCGAACGCTCTCTCCGAACAGAGGAGCACACGGTGGCCCTGGCGGCGGAAGTACAAAGTAGCCGCTCAAGGCAATTCTCCAGTCCGGCTGTTAAACGTCCGGACAATGTCAAACGCGCCCGAAGTAACCTACAACAAAACCGTCTGGCACGTTCCGAGCAAGCATAGCAGTGCATCCCCAACCCCAGCCCTCGCGAGATCGCGATACCAGTACCACGCGTACATAATTACACTCTGGAAATAGCATGGGCATAAGGGGAGGGGCACAACCACGGCACGCCCAGAATGCGGCTCAACCGCACCAGGGGCTCCCGATTTTTCCATTTCTTTTTTTTTTATATACTTTCAGGACTCCACTATTCGGAAAGCCTGTCCGGCAGTACAATCGCCGAACACACGATGCAACAGCCAGGGAGACAACAGGCCATGTCAAATGCCCAGGTGGTCTCTATAACGAGCTACATACCTGTCTTACTTAAAGTATCATAGCTTGCCCCTGGAGGGGGACATGTTAAATAATCCCATCTCTTGCGTATCGCACTATTTGTATCATTCTGCTCTCATAGCAGCCCTTTTAATAAACAATACATAGCTTTTGTCTATTATTGCACTCATTTTTTATATAAATATGTTCAGTTATGACATTATGCAACCGTACACTTTGGTACGGCCAATACACCAGGGGCTTAAGTACCCCATAATACGGTGTGAGAAGACCGATCATTCTCATGAGTGCGGCACCCCGAACTTATAGCATTATATGCATCGGTTCCGAATCATGTCTTGCGTCAATAGTTGGGTTTGCCCGGCTCCCAAGTTTTGGTACCTTACGTTCCGCTATGTCGGCTAAGGTAGCGCTGGGAGAACTACTGCAATTGTGCCCCAGTTGAGCTGGGTTAACACCTCAGTAGAGAAAGCTAAAACCGACCGTCATGGTAGGGCGAGAGACCGGTCGCTGTTCGAGAGGTTTTTCGAGTCCATAAAGACTTATGCCGCTTAGAGCGAGGAGCTGGCTTTGTCCGGCCTAGGCGTGGATAGCGCCCCGAACTCGGTCTTCCGAATACTAGGGGCTTCGCTGAAATTTAAAATTATAGAATTCTATGGCTAAGTGAGAGTGGTAAAGCATTATAAGTCTGACGGCCTTGTTCGTTGTGCTGAGCGCCTCCCTCGATGGACCCAAGAATGGGAACAAGAGCGCTCAGGTTTATCCCGAACACCCAGCACTCGTGGCATGGGGGTAGAAGCCGACGACTTGCATCTCTCAGATTTAATAAACGGATGCATAGAAGGTAATATTTTAAATTCAAAAATGTTGCTTAGCGCATATGAACAAGTTTTCAGCGCACAGGATAAACACGAGCGAGTTTACTCAAAAATTACATCCCTGGTACATTCATCCACCACATGACGGGCACCCTTCAGGACGCCCTCATAATACATCTCAGGCCTACGATGCTCCTTCCCCTTCGGTGGCCCCTCTGTCACCAGCTTCTCAGCATCCAGTTTTCCCCAGTGCACATTAGCACGGGCAAAAGCCCTGCAGGCGCCTTCGATACAAACGGAGCGCTTGATGACTTCAAGCCGGGGACAGGCATCCACCAGCCGCCGCACCAGCCCAAAGTAGCTCAAAGGCATGGCCTCCCCAGTCCACAGCCGGCCTATCATGCCCTTCATGGCCTGTTCGGCTGCCTTATGAAGCTCGACCAGCTGCTTCAGCTGGTCGCTCAGGGGCACCGGGTGTCTGGCCCTAGCATACTAGGACCAGAACACCCTCTCCGTCGAGCTCCCTTCCTCGACCCGGTAGAATGCGGTGGCGTCGGATACACTGCGGGGCAGATCTGCGAATGCTCCTGGAGAGCTCCGGATTCGGGTAAGTGTTGGAAATATGCCCTAGAAGCAATAATAAAAGGATTATTATTATATTTCTTTGTTCATGATAGTTGTCTTTTATTCATGCTATAATTGTATTATCCGGAAATCGTAATACATGTGTGAATACTTAGACCACAACATGTCCCTAGTGAGCCTCTAGTTGACTAGCTCGTTGATCAACAGATAGTCATGGTTTCCTAACTATGGACATTGGATGTCGTTGATAACGGGATCACATCATTAGGAGAATGATGTGATGGACAAGACCCAATCCTAAGCATAGCACAAAGATCGTGTAGTTTGTTTGCTAGAGCTTTTCCACTGTCAAGTATCTTTTCCTTAGACCATGAGATCGTGTAACTCCCAGATACCGTAGGAGTGCTTTGGGTGTACCAAACGTCACAACGTAACTGGGTGACTATAAAGGTGCACTACAGGTATCTCCGAAAGTGTCTGTTGGGTTAACATGGATCGAGACTGGGATTTGTCACTCCGTATAATGAAGAGGTATCACTAGGCCCACTCGGTAGTGCATCATCATAATGAGCTCAAAGTGACCAAGTGTCTGGTCACGGGATCATGCATTACGGTACGAGTAAAGTGACTTGCCGGCAACTAGATTGAACGAGGTATTGGGATACCGACGATCGAATCTCGGGCAAGTAACATACCGTCTGACAAAGGGAATAGTATACGGGGTTGCTTGAATCCTCGACATCGTGGTTCATCCGATGAGATCATCGAGGAGTATATGGGAGCCAACATGGGTATCCAGATCCCGCTGTTGGTTATTGACCGGAGAGCCGTCTCGGTCATGTCTGCATGTCTCCCGAACCCGTAGGGTCTACACACTTAAGGTTCGGTGACGCTAGGGTTGTATGAATATGAGTATGCAGCAAACCGAATGTTGTTCAGAGTCCCGGATGAGATCCCGGACGTCACGAGGAGTTCCGGAATGGTCCGGAGGTAAAGAATTATATATAGGAAGTGCTGTTTCGGCCATCAGGAAAGTTTTGGGGTCACCCGGTATTGTACCGGGACCACTGGAAGGGTCCCGGGGGTCCACCGGGTGGGGCCACTTATCCCGGAGGGCCCCGTGGGCTGAAGTGGGAGGGGAACCAGCCCCTAGTGGGCTGGTGCGCCCCCCTTGGCCCCCCCTGCGCCTAGGGTTGAAAACCCTAGGGTGGGGGCGCACCCCACTTGCCTTGGGGGGCACTCCACCCCCCTTGGCCGCCGCCCCCCCTTGGAGATCTGATCTCCAGGGCCGGCGCCCCCCCTGGGGGCCTATATAAAGGAAGGGGGAGGGAGGGCAGCCGCACCTAAGTCTTGGCGCCTCCCTCCCCCTACTACACCTCTTCCTCCTCCCGCAGTTGCTTGGCGAAGCCCTGTCGGAGTCCTGCTGCATCCACCACCACGCCGTCGTGCTGCTGGATCTTCATCAACCTCTCCTTCCCCCTTGCTGGATCAAGACGGAGGAGACTTCACGCTGACCGTACGTGTTTTGAACGCGGAGGTGCCGTCCGTTCGGCGCTAGGATCTCCGGTGATAGGATCACGACGAGAACGACTACCTCAACCCCGTTCTCTTGAACGCTTCCGCACGCAATCTACAAGGGTATGTAGATGCATCTCTCTCTCTCTCTCATTGCAAGATGAACTCATAGATGGATCTTGGTGAACATAGGATTTTTTTTATTTTATGCAACGTTCCCCAACAGTGGCATCATGAGCTAGGTCTATGTGTAGTTCTCTATTGCACGAGTAGAACACAAATCTGTTGTGGGCGTAGATCTTGTCAACTTGCTTGCCACTACTAGTCTTTTCTTGCTTCAGCGGTATTGTGGGATGAAGCGGCCCGGTCCGACCTTACACGTACGCTTACGTGAGACAGGTTCCACCGACTGACATGCACTAGTTGCATAAGGTGGCTAGCGGGTGTCTGTCTCTCCTACTTTAGTTGGAGCGGATTCGATGAAAAGGGTCCTTATTAAGGGTAAATAGAAGTTGACAAAATCACGGTGTGGTTATTCGTAGGTAAGAAAACGTCCTTGCTAGAACCCAATTGCAGCCACATAAAAGATGCAACAACAATTAGAGGACGTCTAACTTGTTTTTGCAGCAATTGTCATGTGATGTGATATGGCCAGAAGTTGTGATGAATGATGAATGATATATTGTGATGTATGAGATCATGTTCTTGTAATAGGAATCACGACTTGCATGTCGATGAGTATGACAACCGGCAGGAGCCATAGGAGTTGTCTTAATTATTGTATGACATGTGTGTGAATGATTTAACGCCATGTAATTACTTTACTTTATTGCTAAACCGTTAGCTATAGTAGTAGAAGTAATAGTTGGCGAGCAACTTCATGGAGGCACGATGATGGAGATCATGATGATGGAGATCATGGTGTCATGCCGGTGACGGAGATGATCATGGAGCCCCGAAGATGGAGATCGAAGGAGCTATATGATATTGGCCATATCATGTCACTACTTTATATAATTGCATGTGATTTTTATTATGTTTTATGCATCTTGTTTACTTAGAACGGCGGTAGTAAATAAGATGATCCCTTATAATAATTTCAAGAAAGTGTTCCCCCTAAATGTGCACCGTTGCTAAAGTTCGTCGTTTTGAAGCACCACGTGATGATCGGGTGTGATAGATCCTTACGTTCACATACAACGGGTGTAAGACAGTTTTACACATGCATAAACACTTAGGGTTAACTTGACGAGCCTAGCATGTACAGACATGGCCTCGGAACACAAGAGACCGAAAGGTCGAACATGAGTCGTATGGAAGATACAATCAACATGGAGATGTTCACCGATGATGACTAGTCCGTCTCACGTGATGATCGGACACGGCCTAGTCAACTCGGATCGTGTAACACTTAGATGACTAGAGGGATGTCAAATCTGAGTGGGAGTTCATTAAATAATTTGATTAGATGAACTTAATTATCATGAACTTAGTCTAAAATCTTTGCAAAATATGTCTTGTAGATCAAATGGCCAACACTCATGTCAACATGAACTTCAACGTGTTCCTAGAGAAAACCAAGCTGAAAGATGATGGCAGGAACTATTCGGACTGGGTCCGGAACCTGAGGATCATCCTCATAGCAGCCAAGAAAGCATATGTCCTAGAAGGACCGCTAGGTGAAGCACCCATCCCAGAGAACCAAGACGTTATGAACGCTTGGCAGTCACGTGCTGATGATTACTCCCTCGTTCAGTGCGGCATGCTTTACAACTTATAACCGAGGCTCCAAAAGCGTTTTGAGCAACACGGAGCATATGAGATGTTCGAGGAGCTGAAAATGGTTTTTCAAGCTCATGCCCGGGTCGAGAGATATGAAGTCTCCGACAAGTTCTATAGTTGTAAGATGGAGGAAAACAGTTCTGTCAGTGAGCACATACTCAAAATGTCTAGGTTGCACAACCGCCTGTCCCAGCTGGAGATCAACCTCCCGGACGAGGCGGTCATTGACAGAATCCTTCAGTCGCTCCCACCGAGCTACAAGAGCTTTGTGATGAAATACAATATGCAGGGGATGGTGAAGACCATTCCTGAAGTATTTTCAATGCTGAAGTCAGCAGAGGTTGAAATCAAGAAAGAACATCAAGTGTTGATGGTCAATAAGACCACTAAGTTCAAGAAGGGCAAGGGTAAGAAGAACTTCAAGAAGGAAGGCAAATATGTTGCCGCGCCCGGTAAGCCAGTTGCCAGGAAGAAGTCAAAGAATGGACCCAAGCCTGAGACTGAGTGCTTTTATTGCAAAGGGAAGGGTCACTAGAAGCGGAACTGCCCCAAATACTTAGCGGACAAGAAGGCCGGCAACACTAAAGGTATATGTGATATACATGTAATTGATGTGTACCTTACCAGTACTCGTAATAACTCCTGGGTATTTGATACCGGTGCCGTTGCTCATATTTGTAACTCACAGCAGGAGCTGCGGAATAAGCGGAGACTGGCGAAGGACGAGGTGACGATGCGCGTCGGGAATGGTTCCAAGGTCGATGTGATCGCCGTCGGCACGCTACCTCTACATTTACCTACGGGATTAGTTTTAAACCTCAATAATTGTTATTTAGTACCAAGTTTGAGCATGAACATTGTATCTGGATCTCGTTTAATACGAGATGGCTACTCATTTAAATCCGAGAATAATGGTTGTTCTATTTATATGAGAGATATGTTTTATGGTCATGCCCTGATGGTCAATGGTTTATTCTTAATGAATCTCGAGCGTAATGTTACACATATTCATAGTGTGAATCCCAAAAGATGTAAAGTTGATAACGATAGTCCCACATACTTGTGGCACTGCCGCCTTGGTCACATTGGTGTCAAGCGCATGAAGAAGATCCATGCTGATGGACTTTTAGAGTCTCTCGATTATGAATCATTTGACACATTCGTAACATGCCTCATGGGCAAAATGACCAAGACTCCATTCTCCAGAACAATGGAGCGAGCAACCAACTTATTGGAAATCATACATACCGATGTGTGCGGTCCAATGAGCGTTGAGGCTCGCGGAGGATATCATTATGTTCTCACTCTCACTGATGACTTGAGTAGATATGGGTATGTCTACTTGATGAAACACAAGTCTGAGACCTTTGAAAAGTTCAAGGAATTTCAGAATGAAGTAGAGAATCAACGTGACCAAAAGATAAAATTCTTACGATCGGATCGTGGAGGAGAATATTTAAGTCACGAATTTGGTACGCACTTAAGGTAATGTGGAATCGTTTCACAACTCACGCCGCCTGGAACACCTCAGCGCAATGGTGTGTCCGAACGTCGTAATCGCACTCTATTAGATATGGTGCGATCTATGATGTCTCTTACCGATTTACCGCTATAATTTTGGGGATACGCTCTAGAGACAGCTACATTCACTTTAAATAGGGCACCATCTAAATCCGTTGAGACGACACCGTATGAATTATGGTTTGGGAAGAAACCTAAGCTGTCGTTTCTAAAAGTTTGGGGATGCGATGCTTATGTCAAGAAACTTCAACCTGAAAAGCTCGAACCCAAGTTGGAAAAAAGCGTCTTCATAGGATACCCTAAGGAAACCATTGGGTATACCTTCTACCTTAGATCCGAAGGCAAGATCTTTGTTGCCAAGAACGGATCCTTTCTGGAAAAAGAGTTTCTCTCGACAGGAGTAAGTGGGAGGAAAGTAGAACTCGATGTAGTACTACCTCTTGAACCGGAAAGTAGTGCAGCTCAGGAAAATGTTCCTGTGGTGCCTACACCGACTGGAGAGGAAATTAATGATGATGATCAAGGTACTTCGGATCAAGTTGCTACTGAACTTCGTAGGTCCACGAGGACACGTTCCACACCAGAGTGGTATGGCAACCCTGTCCTGGAAATCATGTTGTTAGACAATGGTGAACCTTCGAACTATGAAGAAGCGATGGCAGGCCCAGATTCCAACAAGAAGCCATGCAATCCGAGATAGAATCCATGTATGAAAACAAAGTATGGACTTTGACTGACTTGCCCGATGATCGGCGAGCGATAGAAAACAAATGGATCTTTAAGAAGAAGACGGACGCGGATGGTAATGTCACCATCCATAAAGCTCAACTTGTTGCTAAAGGTTATCGACAAGTTCAAGGGGTTGACTACGATGAGACTTTCTCTCCTATAGCGAAGCTTAAGTCCGTCTGAATCATGTTAGCAATTGCCGCATACTATGATTATGAGATATGGCAGATGGACGTCAAAACGGCATTCCTTAACGGTTATCTTAAGGAAGAGTTGTATATGATGCAGCCTGAAGGTTTTGTCGATCCTAAGAATGCTAACAAAGTATGCAAGCTCCAGCGATCCATTTATGGGCTGGTGCAAGCATCTCGGAGTTGGAACATTCGCTTTGATGAGACGATCAAAGTGTTTGGGTTTATGCAGACTTATGGAGAAGCCTGCGTTTACAAGAAAGTGAGTGGGAGCTCTGTAGCATTTCTCATATTATATGTAGATGACATACTTTTGATGGGAAATGATATAGAATTCTTGGACAGCATTAAGGCCTACTTGAATAAGTGTTTTTCAATGAAGGACCTTGGAGAAGCTGCTTACATATTAGGCATCAAAATCTATAGGGATAGATCGAGACGCCTCATAGGTCTTTCACAAAGCACATACCTTGATAAGATTTTGAAGAAGTTCAAAATGGATCAGTTCAAGAAAGGGTTCTTGCCTCTATTGCAAGGTGTGAGATTGAGCTCGGCTCAATGCCCGACCACGGCAAAAGATAAAGAAGAGATGAGTGTCATCCCCTATGCCTCAGCCATAGGATCTATTATGTATGCCATGCTGTGTACGAGACCTGATGTAAACCTTGCCGTAAGTTTGGTAGGAAGGTACCAAAGTAATCCCGGCAAGGAACACTGGACAGCGGTCAAGAATATCCTGAAGTACCTGAAAAGGACAAAGGACATGTTTCTCGTTTATGGAGGTGACGAAGAGCTCGTCGTAAAGGGTTACGTCGACGCTAGCTTCGACAAGATCTGGATGACTCTAAGTCACAAACCGGATACGTGTATATGTTGAATCGTGGAGCAGTGAGCTGGTGCAGTTGCAAGCAGAGCGTCGTGGCGGGATCTACATGTGAAGCGGAGTACATGGCAGCATCGGAGTCAGCGCATGAAGCAATATGGATGAAGGAGTTCATCACCGACCTAGGAGTCATACCCAATGCGTCGGGGCCAATCACTCTCTTCTGTGACAACACTGGAGCTATTGCCCTTGCCAAGGAGCCCAGGTTTCACAAGAAGACCAGGCACATCAAGCATCGTTTCAACTCCATCCGTGAAAATGTTCAAGATGGAGACATAGATATTTGCAAAGTACATACGGATCTGAATGTCGCAGATCCGTTGACTAAACCTCTTCCGCGAGCAAAACATGATCAACACCAGAACTCTATGGGTGTTCGATTCATCACAATGTAACTAGATTATTGACTCTAGTGCAAGTGGGAGACTGTTGGAAATATGCCCTAGAGGCAATAATAAAAGGATTATTATTATATTTCTTTGTTCATGATAGTTGTCTTTTATTCATGCTATAATTGTATTATCCGAGAATCGTAATACACGTGTGAATACTTAGACCACAATATGTCCCTAGTGAGCCTCTAGTTGACTAGCTCGTTGATCAACAGATAGTCATGGTTTCCTGACTATGGACATTGGATGTCGTTGATAACGGGATCACATCATTAGGAGAATGATGTGATGGACAAGACCCAATCCTAAGCATAGCACAAAGATCGTGTAGTTTGTTTGCTAGAGCTTTTCCAATGCCAAGTATATTTTCCTTAGACCATGAGATCGTGTAACTCCCGTATACCGTAGGAGTGCTTTGGGTGTACCAAACGTCACAATGTAACTGGGTGACTATAAAGGTGCACTACAGGTATCTCCGAAAGTGTCTGTTGGGTTGACACGGATCGAGACTGGGATTTCTCACTCCGTATAACGGAGAGGTATCACTGGGCCCACTCGGTAGTGCATCATCATAATGAGCTCAAAGTGACCAAGTGTCTGGTCACGGGATCATGCATTACGGTACGAGTAAAGTGACTTGCCGGCAACGAGATTGAACGAGGTATTGGGATACCGACGATCGAATCTCGGGCAAGTAACATACCGTCTGACAAAGGGAATAGTATACGGGGTTGCTTGAATCCTCGACATCGTGGATCATCCAATGAGATCATTGAGGAGTATGTGGGAGCCAACATGGGTATCCAGATCCCGCTGTTGGTTATTGACCGGAGAGCCGTCTCGGTCATGTCTGCATGTCTCCCGAACCCGTAGGGTCTACACACTTAAGGTTCGGTGACGCTAGGGTTGTATGAATATGAGTATGCAGCAAACCGAATGTTGTTCGGAGTCCCGGATTAGACCCCAGACGTCACGAGGAGTTCCGGAATGGTCCTGAGGTAAAGAATTATATATAGGAAGTGTTGTTTCGGCCATCGGGAAAGTTTCGGGGTCACCCGGTATTGTACTGGGACCACCGGAAGGGTCCCGGGGGTCCACCGGGTGGGCCCACCTATCCCGGAGGGCCCCGTGGGCTGAAGTGGGAGGGAACCAGCCCCTAGTGGGCTGGTGCGCCCACCCTTGGGCCCCCCTGCGCCTAGGGTTGAAAACCCTAGGGTGGGGGGCGCACCCCACTTGCCTTGGGGGGCACTCCACCCCCCTTGGCTGCCCCCCTTTGGAGATCTGATCTCCAGGGCCGGCGCCCCCCCTGGGGGCCTATATAAAGGAGGGGGAGGGAGGGCAGCCGCACCTAAGTCTTGGCGCCTCCCTCCCCCTGCTACACCTCTTCCTCCTCCCGCAGTTGCTTGGCGAAGCCCTGCCGGAGTCCTGCTGCATCCACCACCACGCCGTCGTGCTGCTGGATCTTCATCAACCTCTCCTTCCCCCTTGCTGGATCAAGACGGAGGAGACGTCACGCTGACCGTACATGTGTTGAACGCGGAGGTGCCGCCCGTTCGGCGCTAGGATCTCCGGTGATAGGATCACGACGAGAACCACTACCTCAACCCCGTTCTCTTGAACGCTTCCGCATGCGATATACAAGGGTATGTAGATGCATCTCCCTCTCTCATTGCTAGATGAACTCATAGATGGATCTTGGTGAACGTAGGAAATTTTTTATTTTATGCAACATTCCCCAACAGTAAGTAACAGGTAATTTACTTTCACGTGCTTGCTTTGCATAAAGAATGCCTTACCCGCCGCAATCCTTTTCATCGCCTCAATTTCCTGGAGGGCTTTCTGGGCTTCGGCCTTGGCAGATTTGGCGCTTTCAAGTGCCGAGGCAAGCTCGGACTCTTGAGTCTTCGAGTCAAGCTCTATACTCTCATGTTTTTTCACAAGAGCATTGAGCTCTTGCCGCACCTCCGCCACATGCGCCTCTTGTTTCTCTCGCTCGGAGCGCTCCATCGCCGCATTATCTTCGGCCTTGGAAAGCGCTTCCTTCAGGGTCACCACCTCGGTTGTGGCCCCTGTAACATTCACGTTGGTCCTGTCATTACTTGCAACCAGGTATTTATATATACACTTACATAAGGTACTATATACCTTCTTTTTCCTCGAGCTTCTTCTTGGCAAGGCCGAGCTCGTTCTCGGACCGCTCGAGGCTCTGCCTCAATGCATCAACCTCCGCAGTCAGTGCGGCAGAGGTCAGTAGCGCAGCCTGCATTCCCATTTGACATATTTATGTTAGACTCCTGCGTATATCTTTTTTTGATCCTCAGTCCAGCTTTTCTTTCCGAACACCAAACTGAGCATCAGGGGCTACTGTCTATGCGGTAACATTTTTATATGTTTTAAATACATACCTCAAAGCCTGTTAGAAGGCTGGTACAGGCTTCTGTCAGCCCGCTCTTGGTGGACTGAACCTTCTGAATCACCGCACTCATAACAGTGCGGTGCTCCTCGTCCATGGAGGCGCCGTTAAGTACCTCCAGCAAATTGTCCGGCGCCTCTGCTTGGACGGAGGCCGCTGGCGTCGTAGGCTTGCCCTTCTTGCGAGGGGGGCGCCTACCGGACTCTGGAATCACTGAAGGTTCCGGAACGGTGTCCAGCCCAGGGCCGGACTTAGATCCCTCTGGGGCTTCATCCCCTTTGGGCCTGGAGTCTGGGAGGTTGCCTTGCGGCGCCTCCAGGACCACCTCCTCCTGGTTTAGCCCCTTTTGGGACTCCACCTCGGCATCGTCCGTAGGGCGAGGGGAGGAGGCCGTCGGGAGTGAAGCGCTATTCACATCCGACGAAGCCAGGGAGCCGCTCGACGAATCACCGAGCTGAGCCTTGGGCGGACTGCATGATTGAATTTGGCGTCAGAAGGTACTGTACAATAGGGGAACGCCATAAGTTATTCTGGTATCCGGATACTTACGATTTTGCCAGGGGCTTGGCCGTGGATGGCCATTCCTCTCCGCCGTCGTCGGCGTCGGAGGCGTAGTCTGGAAGAAGGGTCTTCCCCTTCTTGGACCCTCCGGCCTCCCCAGTTGGGGCGGCCTTCCTTTTCTTTCCTCCCCCCGTTGGAGCGGGAGAGGCTTCTTCTTCCTCCTCCTCGTCTTCAGAGGCGGAGTGCGCTTCGGGGTCGTCGGGCGATGAATCCGACACCACCAGGCGCCGGGAACTCTTTCGAGTCCCCGTGGCCTTTTTCTTGGCCTTCTTCTCCGGCATCACGTGAGGTGCCGGAACCAGCAGCTTTGCCAAGCGGGCGTCTGCTGGGCCTTCGGGCAAAGGAGACGGACAGTCGATCTGTCCGGCCTTCTTCTGCCAGTCCTGTTAAAGGAATGGGAGTTTAGATCCCGCATAGAGTCAAACTATGAAAGACAAGTACCCTGTAATGGGTAAACTAAGCTTACCGCGCTGGCTTGGCGCTTCGCAGAATCCGCGATCCTCGGTAATGGGAGGGTGAACCTTGGAGCTCTTGAAAAGCACCTTCCAGGCATCTTCGTGCGTTGTGTCGAAGAGCCTGGACAAAGTTTGGTGCTGGGCCGGATCGAATTCCCACAAATTAAAAGCCCGTCGTTGACACGGGAGGATCCGGCAGAAGAGCATGACCTAGACTACGGTGACAAGTTTCACCTTCCTATCGATCAGGTCACTGACGCAGGTTTGGAGTCCAGTCACCTCTGCCGAATTACCCCACGATAGGCCCGTCTTTTTCCATGAGGTGAGCCATGTGGGGATGCCAGATCGGAACTCGGGGGCCGCTGCCCATTCAGGGTCACGTGGTTCGGTGATGTAGAACCACCCCGATTGCCACCCTTTGATGGTTTCCACAAAGGAGCCCTCGAGCCATGTGACGTTGGCCATCTTGCCCACCATGGCGCCTCCGCACTCCGCTTGTCGGCCGCCCACGACCTTCGGCTTGACATTAAAGGTCTTCAGCCATAAGCCGAAGTGGGGCTGGATGCGGAGGAAGATCTCACACACAACGATAAACGCCGAGATGTTGAGGATGAAGTTCGGGGCCAGATCGTGGAAATCCAGGCCGTAGTAGAACATGAGCCCCAGGACAAATGGGTGAAGAGGAAAGCCCAGTCCGCGGAGGAAATGGGGGAGAAACACGACCCTCTCATGGGGCCTAGGGGTGGGGATGAGTTGCCCCTCATCTGGGAGCCGGTGCGCGATGTCGTCAGACAAGTATCCGGCCTTCCTCAACTTTTTGATGTGCCCCTCCGTAACGGTGGAGGCCATCCATCTACCTCCTGCTCCGGACATGATTGGAGAAGGTTGAGGTGGGAAGTGCGGACTTGGGCGCTGGAGCTCGAGTGCGCGGAAATGGATAAGCAAAGGAGGAAGAAGGCGTAGATTGAAAGGGTGAATTCTTATCCCCTTATATGGGCGGCCGAAACTGCGTGCCCCCACCAGCCTAGTAAAGCTCGCTTATCTCCCAAGCGCCGCGATTGATGGCGCGGTTGGGTTACCCACGCCCGTATTGATGAGAATCCCGGAATAAGGGGACACGATCTCTGCTTTGACGAGACGTGCCAAGGAAACCGCCTCGCTAAACATGCTGAGGTGGGACAGTAAAACGATTCGAATGAAGGCTTGGCTGTGGCATGACGTCACGCTACGGAATACGTCAGCAGATTAGATTTGTGCAGATATCATTCTCTCTGCGGTGGTATGTGGAACTTATTTTACAGAGCCGGACACTATCCTTGTGTTCAACATCTTCTATGAAGTATTCGGAGGAGGAACCCGCCTTGCAATGCCGAAGACAAATTTGCGCGCCGGACTCGTCATCATTGAAGCCTGGTTCAGGGGCTACTGAGGGAGTCCTGGATTAAGGGGTGTCCGGATGGCCGGCTATGACCTTTGGCCGGACTCCCAGACTATGAAGATACAAGATTGAAGACTTCGTCCCGTGTCCGGATAGGACTTTCCTTGGCGTAGAAGGCAAGCTTGGCGATACGATATGTAGATCTCCTACCATTGTAACCGACTCTATGTAACCCTAGCCCTCTCCGGTGTCTATATAAATTGGAGAGGTTTAGTCCGTAGGACGAACAACAATCATACCATAGGCTAGCTTCTAGGGTTTAGCCTCTCTGATCTCGTGGTAGATCCACTCTTGTACTACCCATATCATCAATATTAATCAAGCATGAGTAGGGTTTTACCTCCATCGAGAGGGCCCGAACCTGGATAAAAACATCATGTCCCTTGTCTCCTGTTACCATCCGCCTAGACGCACAGTTCGGGACCCCCTACCCGAGATCCGCCGGTTTTGACACCGACAAGGACCAACGAAGGAATTGAACCCAAAATTCACTTGAACTAGCCCCGGCTTGATATATTACAAAGATAATAGCGAGTACAACTTGGTTCGAGGATCAAATCCAAATTCTACAGAGATAACTAGGGTTCTATAGCTACGCTAGATATTACAGTCTTGTAGAATGGGGAAAAGATGCGCCTGTAGGCTTGGAGAGGGGGTTTTAATAGCTGGCAGAGCCGGGGGTGTCACCGTCGCCAGCCGTTCGTTCCGTTACTGTAGCCTTTCCAGAGAGTGGCGGCAACGGCGTGGCTGTGAACAAGAGAGCAGTTAGCCGTTGATCGCCCGAACGTTTCATCTACGCCGTCCATTTCCCAAGCAGATAACGATTCGGTCTCGCTGTCAATTTCTTCAGAGTTGCTGTTTCTTTCTTCAGTTAAGCCGTGCAGAGAAGCAGGGTCCTGATAGAGGCGATTCTTTCTTTCTACATGAATTTGTCAGACGACCTCACCTGACAAGAACGCAACACATTACCATGCCAATTTTCTAACTCGAGGGCATTCACATTGTGGATTTCTGATTTAGTTTTTCGTCAAATTACGGTGAAATTAACTACTATTTCAGTTTTCAAAATTTGGTTGAATTTCGTTGAATCTGGTTCCAGTTTCAACGAAATTCAACCAAATTTTGAATTTTGCCTAGATGGTATCAAAGTGTCGCCGCCTTGAGACAAAAAGTCAGCAAAATTACCCTCACGTTCATGAGATCGATCATTCTAAGTATAGTGTACTTAGCAACTACTCCCTTCGTTCGGAATTACTCGTCCAAAAAATGAATGTATCTAGATGTATTTTAGTTATAGATACATCCATTTTTGTGACAAGTAATTCCAAATGGAGGGAGTATGTTTCAGACTAGAGTTCATGCGTGAGTTTTAACTGGAACAAACGAATCAAGCACGAATCATGCATAAGTTCGGTACTTAGAAACTGAGTCCAACACAAACTTCGCATGTCCAAGCTTAAGATAGTTGGCCAAGAAGAACACACACACGCGGTTGGAATTGGAGCTGCCACAGAATCAAGCTTGAACGGGGTTAATAATGTCGTGGGCGGTGACAGGGGCGAAGAGCATGTGGGCGTGCGGGGTGAGGTCCTTGTGCGCCTCCTTGATGGTGCCCTCGGCGACGCCGGTGGCGACGGACACGTCCTTGACGGAGTTGGTGGCACCGGCGCGCTGCACGACCATGTAGATGACGGCGGCGGCGATGGACTCGGGGTTGCGGCGGACGTCGAGGCGCTCCTCGAGCCTGCGCACGGCCTCCTGCGCGTCGCGCACCTCCTGGTTGCCCAGCCCGAGCCGCGAGCAGAAGCGGCGCAGGTAGTCGGAGGCGCTCACCACGCCGATGTCCATCACCTGGCCGTCCTCCTCGCCGAGCAGCTTCTTGATGTGCGTCGACATCTTGCCGATGTCCTTCTTGGCGGCCGGCCCCGCGGCCGTGACGGAGGCGAGCTCCTTGTAGGTGCGCGGCATGCCGAGGTTGCGGCAGGCGATGTAGAGGCAGGCGGCGTAGACCGAGTCGCGGTTCCGGCCGCGCGGGACGCCCTTGGCCTCGTCCAGCTTCTTGAACGTCTCCTTGGCGTGGTCCCGGATGGTGGCGACGAGGCCGAGCCGGTCGGCCATGTCCCCGATGCCGCGGAAGCCGTCGACGAGGGTCACCGCGCCGGCGCCGTCGCCGGGCACGGACGTCCGCGGCAGGGCGTTGGCCTCGCCGGAGGACTTGCCGGGCTTCTTGTCGTAGGCGATGACGGTGGAGAGCTTGGTGTTGAGGAAGGGGTCCCCGGAGGCGCCGACGCGGCTGGGGTCGCGGTCCTCGCCGCCGCCGTCGTCGGCGAAGCTGCGCCACTCGGAGCCCTCGTCGATGTAGTGCGCGTCGAGGACGAGCGCGCACTCGGTGCAGATGGTGTCGCCGGTGCCGTGGTCCAGCACCACCTCCGTCGCGCGGCGGCAGTCCGGGCAGTAGACGCGCTCGTCGGCGCCGGTGGGCATCGTGGCGCAAGAAACTCTCGGGGCTTGGTTGCGGCGGCGGCGGCGGCGGCGGGTCGGGGAAAGTGGTGGGGGAAAGGGTTTGGGAAGCTGGGGCGGCTGGTATTTAAAGGCTGATAGGTCGGTGCGGGGAGTGGGCGTGCGCGCCACGGACCCGGAAGCGACTTCGACTCGTTTTGTGCACGGACGCGGCACGCTTTAAATTCACCGTATGATTTTTTTTTCAAGGAAAAACGCTTGGGAACCCTAATTGATCGTTGATGCGCATTGGCTGCCTCAGCAATCGTCCGATTAGAGCGTAGTACATTTTAAAGCCAATAATCGATTATGTCATGCCATCTACAGACAACGCAGTACATTTTAATTGTGTATTATTTTAAAAATAAATTTGTCTATACAACATCTAGATGTGAGATATTATCTCACATCTAAGTCATCACATCAGAGATCCTGTTGAACTACAGCTCCTACCACGACAACCAGCTGACATTATTGGAACAGAAGACGGTTAAGAACAAGAAAACCGTTCAGATTAGACAATATGTTTGAATTTTTTTGAACCTTTTTTTACAGACAGTGATTTTTTTTCTGAAATGTCAAATATTTTTTTAAACAAAAACATGTTTAAATTTTCTATAAAGTACTTTTCAAATGTGAATAAAATTTATAATTTCGATTTTAATTAAAAAAAAGAACAAAAATTGGTATTCTAAACAATTTCTTCTCGAACAAAATATGAAAACATAGGCAATTTTTGAAAATCTTTGAACAATTAAGAGAGTGTGGGCACTTTTGAAAATTCCAAACATTTTCTGGAAAACATGAATAAATTTATTATTTTTTATGTTAATTAAAAATCAATAATTTTTTTGTACCATTTCAAAAATGTTTCAAGCATTTCAAACAAAACATTTTGATGTTTCAAAAAAATGTATTATACAGTGGAAAAAAATCCTAACATACAAAGAAATGTTCGTGACAATTTTGTAAAAGAAACTTCACGCATTTCAAAAAATGATCAGTAGGAATTTGAAAAATGTTTACATTCTATAAAAAAATGAATGGGCATGTATTTGAAAAATATTCAGGATGTATTTAACAAACATGTTCAAAGTGTGTTAGAAAATGTTCCCGTGTATATAGAAAAATATACAATTGCATTACAAAAGTGGTTATGTATTTGTAAAAAAAAAAACATACAACTATATAGGGGTACTAGGTTGGGAACGAGTGAGTTGCGTGCCAAGGGTGGACATACAACTATGTAGGGTATGAGTTGCATGTTTGCCTTGGACATGCCGCTGGGTTGGGTGGGTTTACATGTTGGGGTTGGACATGAAACTAGATAGGGGTCGAGGCAAGTTGCGTGTTGAAAAACAAGGAATAAGCCTAGTTCCGAGTCAAAGGGTGGGCTTGCAACTAGAAGAACTACGAGCTGAGTTGCGTATTGATGATGGACTTACAATTGGGACACTACAAACTATGAGACCAGTTGCGAGTCAAGGGTCGACTTGCAACTAGGATAAAACAAACTACGGTTTCAATTATGAGTCATTGATGGACTTGCACATAGGATGAAAGACAAAAACATAGGCTCAGTTGTGAGTCAAGGGTGGGCTTGCAACTGGGATAAAACAAACTACGTGCCTAGTTGCGAGTCGAGAGTGGACTTGTAACTGTGACAAGTATGTAAAATAATGATAAAAGTTGCGAGTTGAGAGTGGACTTGCAAATGAGATAAAAAACAAGACACACACTAGTTGCGAGTCGAGGGTGGACTTGTAACTGGGACAACAAGAAATTATGGGCCCAGTTGCGAGTTGAGGATGGACTTGCAACTGGGACAATAACAAACTATGATCCCAATTGTGAGTCGGTGATGGACCTGCAATTAAGATAACTATGAAGCAATGAGCCCAGTTGCGAGTCAAGGATCGACATGCAATTGGGATGAAACAAACTAGGGATCGCCTGGAACTCATTCGACTGAGAAATAGATTGGTCTCGGTCGAATGACGTGGTGATGACGTCGTGTGGTATTTGTCTCATCCCGATCATCTGGCAGGCCCGAGCCAGCCTCCTTTCTCTCCCGCACAAAGCCCAATTGGGCCGAATCCAATCCCAGGCCCTTTGTTCTGTTGTTATTTGTGGGCTGTTCTGTTGTTATTTGTGGGCCTTTTGGCTTGTTTGTTTTGATTGTTCTTTTTGGGCCTTTTTGACTAAAAGGTTGTTCTTGCTTTACAAAAAAATAGAAAAAGACAAAATAAAGCCCTTGCCCAGCTGTACAAGATCAAAAAAGCTGCGTTGCTTTTTGTTCCTCCATGTTCCTCTCCTGATCGCAGCACATGTCCCAGCCCCCCGTCCACAAAAATCACAAACCCTCACCCCCCAACCACCCCCACTCCTCCTCCTTCCTCCTCCAGCCCCAGCCGCCAGGGCACAAACCTTTCCCCTCAAAAATGGCAATGTGAGCAGAGGAAGGAAGCTGATATGGTCGAAGAAGGCAAGGAGAAGCAAGGAGCAGAGAGAGAAGACAAGAAAAACATGGATGCAGGCAAGGAGAAGCAAGGAGCAGGAACAGATCAGAGGGCACAAAGCACTCACCAGGGTATGCATGCTTCTCCCCTCTCCAGATCTAGGATTCTTGTCTCTCCTTCCCCAGATCATGCATTCTTGTCTCTGTTCTTGTACTATCTTGCCCTTTTATTCTTCAGAATTCTATTGTGAAAACATAAAAAGGCAAAAAAGAAAGTCAATAATAAACATACAGAACAACCCCCATAGGAGCAAATTCGTAAAAAACATGGAGCTTTCTTCCTAGGTGCTGCATCCTTCATATACCTGACAAAGAAACTCTTGACATTGATTGCAGCTGTTCTTGATCCGTATGGAGCTACTATGTTTGGTTCTCAGGTTAGTGACTACAAAAAAAGCAAATGAAATTTAAATGAACTTCTGAATCTTGCTTGAACTATTCTGGTTATTTGGTTACGAAAATTTCATGTCTGATCTTTTGTACTATTATGGGGAAACACATAAAAACACAGGGGGGGCAAAATAGCCAACAGCAACAGTGGCTGAATTCTGGTGCTTGGAACCAAGGGATGCAACATACACACCCCTGGATGCAAAATCAGAGGCTTCCACATGCTTCTATTAACAGAACACAAAGGAATGCCCTGAATATTCCAGTGAGTGCAATTGTGTATGGTATCTTCAATATTCAAGGCAATACACAGGTATTTCTGTGCTCTTTGAAAAAAAATTGCTTTTCAAATTGTCAGTAGACATTTCTGTTAATGTTAAAACTTCTTTGTGCAGGCAAACTTGCATGTGAACCTGGGTGCACATACTTCAGTGGGTGAGTACAACCAAGTGTCTGCTGTGCTCCAACCCCCTGTAAGTGTTTACAGTCTAGAGAAAATGGGATAAAAAAAAAGAAAATCTACTACGATTGTTTTACAAGAAATAATGATGCAGGCAAACAAGGTCGCTTATGAAGCCCCTATGTCATACATGCAACTCCTACTTGCTGCTGAAGAAGAGGTTCTCTACTAACATACTCGTGTTTGCTTGACGTACATAAAAAGTGTACTAACTTACCAAAAAAAACCCACAAACATAAAAAACATCAAACAAAAACGAAACTAACTAGTGTTGTCTTACTTTTCAGGGTGCTAGAAATGCATCATCTCAATCACAAGAAGATCGCCTTGTTCGTACTGAGGTATGTTTTTTCCTGCTTAAACTTGTGTCTATGTCCCCTAAACAAAAATTGTTCGACTGCTGTGTATAACTATAAAAAACTCTCTACAGAATGATATGTACATGATAACTGGGCGATACAGTGTATCTTCAGAAGATCCATTCCAAGCACATGTTGGCAGTGGAGCTCAGCATACATCTGAAGTCGATGACCAGCATGATATAGATCTTGAACCTTTTGTTGACAATCGATTTTCAGAAAGCTTGAATGATTTGAACTGGGACAATGAAATGCAGACAGAAGCAGGAGGAAACAAAAACGGCTCTATGGTGTCAAATGAGATTGCTTCTGACAATGATTCTGATTCCGAGGATGATCTTTCTTCGTCGTTGTTGCAAAAGGCCTATGAAATTGCTGTTACAACTGTTGGAGAACAAGAGAACAGTGGTACAGCTGGTGAAGTTCAAAAATTAACACAGGAAGACATACTGATATTCCTTGAAACTGACAGTATAGAAGCCGCGCAAAGTGCTAGCCAAGAAGTGTGCAGCCATCACGTACCTCATGTGGACATGTTCTTTGATACGGATGATGCAGCTTACAACTTTTACAATGAGTATGCCTCAATTGCTGGTTTTTCTGTGATTAAAGCATCTCACTATTGTGGCAAGAAACAAGGAGGCAGTGCAGCAACTCGGGTAACTTTCAAGTGCAATCGGTCAGGAAGAGTAATTGATGAAGAAGAACAAGAGAATAGGAAGAAGAAACGACATGACACAAGGCAACAGAAGACAGGACAAGAGCCCTATCGCAACGCAAGGAAGAAAAAAGCAAACACCATTGCACTAACAGGATGTAAAGCTCAGCTTATTGTCACCAAGAAGGATGAGAAGTGGGTGATAACAACCATAAACCTAGAGCACAACCATGATTTGAGTCCTCACACAGAAGTGAAATACCTTCATTCTCATAACTACATGACAGACGAGGAGAAGCTCCTAATCCGAACTTTCAATGCTGTGAAGCTACAAACAAGACAAATAATAGCAATCCTAAGTTACTTGAGAGGCGGGAACACTCCTTACACCAAAAAGCATGTAAGCAATGTTAGAACAGCCATTGGCAAAGAGAGCAATCAAAATGACATGATGCAGGTGCTCACATATTTTAGGAAGAGACAAGCTGAAGATCCACAGTTTTACTATGCGTTCAAAACAACTAAAGTCTCTGATGACGCAAGTAAAGTTTTGTGCATTTTCTGGGCTGAAGGATATTCTAGGAAAATGTATGAGTTGTATGGAGACTGCCTCAGCTTCGACACAACATTCAAGACAAACAGATACAACCTCCCATTTGCTCCCTTTGTTGGTGTCACGGGACATGGCTAGAACTGTTTGTTTGCTTGCTCTATCATAGAGAATGAAACAGCTGACACCTTTCAATGGTTGTTTGAGACATTCTTGCATTGCATGGGTGGGAAATCTCCGTCCACAATCATAACAGACGAGGATGCTGGGATGAAGACAGCTATTCCTTTAGTTTTCCCGCATATCTGCCACAGGCGTTGTTTGTTTCATATTAAAAAGAAGGCTGAGGAAAAATGTACTAGGACTTTTGCAACACATAAGACACTACATGATGATTTCAGTGACATCATTCACAACTCTCTGACAATGGCTGAGTTTGAGCAATTGTGGACAGAAATGGTGGAGAAATACAACATTGGGCATGTGAAGTATTTTCAAATCATGTGGAAGAAAAGGAAAAGGTTTGTCCCTCTGTATTTCAAGACGGACTTCTTCCCCTTCATTCACTCTACTGCGCGTAGTGAAGGCACCAATGCCATTTTCAAGGACAACATCACGTCAACTCACAATGTGATTAGCTTCCTCCAAGAGTACCAGAAGATTTCAGAGACCATACAAGATAAGGAGAGGCAGCAAGACTCTATCACAAGAACAACTTCGCCGACATTCTGGGTACGAAGTGAGCTTGAGATACAAGCTGCAAAAATGTACAACAGAAAGATATTTTACAGATTCCAAAAACAGATAAAGTTTGTGCTGAATTTGCATATTGAAGAGGTTGAGAGAAATGTGAAGTATGAAGTCTACAAGACACCAATGCTAGCTGAAAAAGATTTCAGAACGCGAAGATTTGTTGTGATTGTCAACTTGCAGCAACAGTTTTTCAGTTGTATCTGTGGGAAATTTCAGAAAGATGGCATTGTGTGTTGCCATGTCTTGAGGGTCCTTTCTCATCTCAACATATCTGTGCTGCCAGGAAAGTATTACATAGACAGGTGGAGGCCAAAAAATACAAAGGACATACGGGACATCCGTTTCAATGTTCATTTGGAACTAACTGCTGGTAGTCAACACTTAAGGTATACCCTGCTATCCAACAGGCTCAATGAGATGGCTTCGGACGGTGCATCAACAAACAGAAAATATCTATATGTTGTAGCAGAATTTGAAAGGGTGCAACAAAAGTTGGATGAGATGACTAAAGAGGATGAACTTGGAGAAGCGCAACAAGCAAATGTTGACAAGGACACAACAGAAACTAATGCAGCACCGCATCCTGATGGCTATGGAGACAAACTTCAAGATCCTGATGTTGCAGTATCAAAAGGGCATCCACAAAAAGGTCGTTACAAAACTTTCATGGAAAGTTTAGCATCTAAACAGAAAGTCACGTGCAGTCGGTGTGGGATGCCTGGTCATTATAAAAGTTCTTGTACTGCAAGTACTGAAGATGTCAACTCAGCTCAGAAAGAAAAAGACAGCCGCAAACAAGCCTCAGGTTTTTTTCATAAAAAAACTTTCTCTCTTTTTGGTGTTACCTGGTTTTTACTACATTACAAAAAAATGTTTATGGCCTATAAAATTTTGCAGCCTCATCTAGGACATCTACAGGCAAGCAACCAGCTGGTGGAAACCCGAGGAAGAGGGCAAGAAAATAAAAATAAAAATTTGGGTGCTGGAAGTTCAAGAAGGCAAAAAATATGCAAGTGATGACTGAAATAAATGTAAATTGGCTAAAGTTTGGGTCGTTTGTTGTCTTACTGAACAAAAAGCAAGAAGGAACTATGAATGTTCATGGATGATATCGCTTTTTCTATTGTTTAAATTTGAGTTCTGGTAGACAAAAACAAGCAAACAAAAATTGCTTTCCTGTTGGGGTAGGAACACTGACCTTAACACAGTATGTCCCTTGGAAAATTTTCATCCACTTTTTCACTTGTGCTGTAGATTCCGTGCGCAAAAAGAATTTTGAAATCCTGCACCAAAGAAATGATGGGGGAAAATGATAGAAAACAAATGAACAAGGTCAAAAAATAATGTACACGTGCCGCAACAGAATACATAAAAAATGTTAGAAAAAGAGGGATACTGAAAATAATCAAACATAAAAACAAATAAAAAAAAGAAAAAGAACACTATAAGAACTGATGTTTTCGATATTGATCTGAAAACAAAATGACACAATCCGAATTGTTTTCCGGTTAATGACCAGTTTCTACGACACTGCTATACAACTTGTATTCGCTTTCAAAAAAAGAAAATCATATTGTTCCTCCATGTACACGGGATGTTGTGTGATGTTGTTAAACTTTTGTGATTGTTTTTTATCATCTTGCTGAAAGCCCTTCTTGTAGTATTCCTCCATGCATTACAAACAAATGTTATAGTTGATTGGCTGCTTGACCTTCTGAAGAAGTACAAAAAAAACTAGTTAGTAATCTCAAAAATCGCAGACAATCACAAAAACAAACTTTGTTACAGTGGCAAACACAAAAAAAATACATAAAAAATGGGAAGACAGAAGAAAAAGATAAACAATTTTGTATCATAAGTCATTTGCTAAAAAAAGAAAAAAGAAGAACAAGTATGCTTGAATGGAAGAAGTAAAAACATACCAATTTACCATGCAAAGTTCTTGACTAGTGCTTTGCCTTTATCCTCTATGTTGTGAATACTAAACAGAATGTCAACAGCAAATCTGACCCTTGCATCTGCTACGTCGTTCATCGTGAACTGTCGCTGCAGAGGATTTCGTGAAGCCCAAGTTTGCATCCACTTAAGAGCAAAAATACCACATGCATCGCTGTGTTTTTTGCATAAAATTTAACAACAAAAGAATTAAAAAAATAAAAACAGTAGTTGTGAATTTATGTTTACACGAATTAGCTAGTTTTTACCTTCCTATTTGCTTTGGCATGTTTGGGTACTCTACACCAAACTTTCTGAAACCCATCCCTCTCAGATTAGATTCTTCCCATGTTTTTATGAAATTATTTATCTAATGACAAAAAGAAAAACAAATACAATTATGATTAGAAACACAACAAAAATGGAAACGGGTGTGGGTATTAGCAGCTTAATTTGACAAGTAATAAAAAAAAGATTAGGAAAAGTGTTTTAACCATCAAATCTCTGATCCCGATATGGAATGGTGTGTTCCCTTCATAATATGAATCTAGGAAGCCAAATTTTCTTGCTATAATGTCGACAACGAACAAAAACCAATGCTCACCATGAACTGACGGAAAGAACATCTACATTTTTTGTATACAGAATTAGGTTGCAAAAAATTGATTGCAAAAAAAACAATCAACAATACTAAAAAAGAAAAAAAGAAAAATTAAAAATATAGTCTCGTGCAATCAACCGTACATGTTCACTTTCGTGTAGAGGCAATGCTTTCCCAGCTCCATTGAAGCTTCTAAGTGCTTTTCTCCTCATTTCCCTCCTTCCTTCTTCAGAGGACCAACTCCCAAGAAAATAATCCTGGTTTTGTGGAAGAACAAAATTTAATTGTTGAGCTTCCACCCAAGAAGTCCAGTAAAGTTTTGTACAAAAAAATCCTTAGTAGAAAAATGTTGAGCTGTGCTTGAAAATGAAATTTATTTGTACTTACACCTAGTGTAGTGAAGAAGTAGTGTCTTTTTGACCTCCTTGGATAATTTTCTCGAAACAGGATCCGACAAAAAACTTTGAAAACATAAGCTTCCACATGACCAGCCGCATCAAATGAATCACCGAGTTGTCCAAGGAAAAGGGTGGTTTTATCAATCAAGACAACAACTTGGCTGCAGGTGGTTTAACAACCAGTATTGTTAGTGAAGGCAACAAAAAATCAGAAACCATAAAAATCACGGCCAAAAAAAAATCTTAGTTCAAAAAAAAACCTTCTGTGAGGTTCAACTTTGCTAAGTGCCACTATTCCCTTGTGTAGTTCTATCTCATGTGGCTGAAGAGGTCTTCTCTCATTGTGATCATATGGAGAGCAGAGAACCTTGCTTGGGTGTATTATCTGTTTTGGAGGCAAATTCTCTTTATCCCTTGATGAAGAGCCTAAATAAAGCTTTGTGTTGTATAAGTTGGCTGCCGTGTTTACCATACTAGAGAATGAACCATTGAATGATCTCTCCCCCAAAACTTGAACATCCGGAGACACCTACAAAAAATCATGCACACACAATTTATTGTTAGAATGTATGACAGGAAAAAAATAGAGATGATGCTACACAAAAGAAAGGGGTCAAGAGAGCTCCATGAAAAAGGGAAAAATTGTTCATCAAATTTTCATGAAGGTAGTCACTTACAGGGATTGGTTGCTCTTTAGTGCCTTTTTGATCATCATCTTCAACATAATCATCTAAAAAAAGCCTCTTGCCAAAAATTGATGTTGCTGAATATCTCTGCAAAGGCACAAATAATGTTGAAAGGGACATGTTCACCAACCAATCAAAAAAATGAAGCACAAATTTTGAGATCAATTTTTTTGAAAAAAACAAGTTTGTAAAAAAACAGGTAGAATTTTGATGATACCTTCCTGTGCTTGTGTATAGGACTTTCAGTGTTCTCACTGTCCCATTTGCCCATCGGGGAGTAGCATGTTGTTCCTCTGTCCCAAGAGTGTGACATGCGTGCAACAGGGGATGTCTGAATGAAAGTTTTGTTGTGTATGCAAAAGAAAACATAAAAAACTGGGGTGTTTAGAAAGGCATAAAAAGCAAAGAAAACAAAAACAGTATTTTTTGGGAAAAAAAGACATACCAAGTCGAGGATGCCATCCTTTTCTATGAACTAGGGAAGAAAGTCTCTGTACTTGCAAATGGCTGTGGACACAGGCTGTCTCTGGGCACAGTGTATGGACGAATCTCCCTGCACTTCTTGCTCATCCTATGAAAACACGAAGAAAAAAAGATGAATACCAAAACAGTAGGAGATTTACTACAACAAATTTGGTTTGAATTTGTAGTGTGTACTTGGCAAAAAGATGGTACCTGCAAGGTGTGTCCTTCGATGACATCCTTGCTTGCATTCCATGTATATTTCTTCTTTGCTTCCTACAAATGTTGAAATATAAGTGGGTGAATTTTGTAGCACGGCAAAATGGTGTGTATGCAAAGAAGAAAAAAATGACAACTCAAACACAAAAAAAGGACTAGGTGCGGAGAAACCAATTACCTCTATTTGAGCATTATATTCTTCCGAGTTCATCTGTAATGGGCGCCACAATTCTGGCTCTGTTATTTGATTGCCACAATCATCATGGTCTGGAAGTATCCTGCAGCTAGGTGTCATATCGTCTGCAAAGAAGTACTTTTGCCTTGCAATGTCTAATGGGTGCAATGTGTCTTGGAACTCTTTAATGTGTTGTTGCTTATCGTCTATCCCATCGTCAGGAAAAGAGAAAAAAAATACACAAAAATAATGAGAAGAGAATTGATGCCAGCACAAAATAAAGAGACAAAATCATGACTGCTCAAAAAAAAGTGTAGGCAGTACCGTTTGATGGTGCTATATTGATATCTATATCAAGTTCAACACGCTTATTGTAATCCCTGACATCCATAGTATTTCCATCTGAAAAAAATAAATTAACAAAATAAGTAAATGAAAAAACAAGGCAATCAGAAAATCTTTGTCGAAAAATGATGTGCTGATGAGTAATTTTGTCACGAGGCTGAATGTGTGAAAGTTTTCCCCTCGAGTAAAACCTTTGTCATTGTTGGTTTGAAGGTGCATGCATTCAGGTACAACTGCTTGCTTCTCTTTTCGTTGGTCAACGGGACTGGTATCTACACAATGCTATGGTTGTGGAAGAAACAAAAGGTTCAGTCGTGGGTGTATATAAAAAGCACAACCTAGATCAAAAGTATTATAAAAAAGCACAAATGGGACAGTAAGACAGAACTTCAAAATGAATTCCTCAGGCGGTGTACCTGTGTTTTATTGTTGTTAACAGTGTTATGTTGAAACCCTGCAAATGTTGTGTGTACATCTCTGCTAGATACTTCCTTTGAATTGATTACTTGTTCTGTGCTCATCACTGCTTTTGCCAATCTGGCTGACAACAGCATGTAGTTCAGGCTAGAGCTTTTCTCTGGTGCTTCTATTTCAATAGGACAATCGTTGACATTGCGCTCGAGGATATTGCTATGTACATACATCATATTTGTGTCTTGGTTGTGTTTAACACGGTCAACCTTGTTTGTGCTTTCTCCCTGCCCCAAAACAAAAAAAAAGATATGGTTGTTGTCAGGGTTATATGCAGAAGGCTAAAAAGAGAAAAATGTAAGACAAAATATTAGAAAATAAAAATGTGTTCTACTGCTCTTCCTGTATGTGTACATCCTTTACCATTTCCATAATTTGCTTCCTGGCGAATTAGTTTACAAACTTGCATGATAAATGACAAAAAAAGTAGGAAAATAATAAGAATGTTAGATGTTTGTTCTTTATTTGAAACTAACCATTTCAACTTGATCTTTGTGCTCATTTGTAGGAGCATTCCATATTACTGGATGCAAATCAGCTTTCGCTCCTTCTCTGTCAACTTCAAGAGTGCTTTGCTGGGGCTGTGGTCATGGTCATTTGGTGCAGAAAAAATGAACCAAAAATCAAACACACAAAAAACAAAAAAAATAATTAAAAAAAGACTAAATACAAAGCCAAAAGTACCTTTATTTTATCTTGCAATGATATGTCCTTGGTTGTTGAAGATATTGACTGCTGTGTACTAGTCTTCACTCTCCTCTTCCTGCCTCTTTGATCTGCCAGAAATATAGTGGGGGTCTTAATACAGAAAAACACAGCATGAGTAAAAAAAGAAGAAAAACGGTGTAATAACACACCACTGCCCATTTTCAATCCCATTAGAATCAACTCTAATAGTACTGCCAGACCCATTATCTTTGTCAGTTGGCATGTATAAATGGTCGGATGACTCTAACTTCTCTGTATGTTGAGAGCCATTACAAGAAGAGACAATGTTCAAAGTATCAAGCAGCACTTGTTTTGCTATCAGGCATGTGGTCAGGTTTTGATCCTTTACGCGCTCCTGGAAATTGAGGAATATATCTTCTTTGATCTAACAAGCAGAAAAAAAATCCACAAAAAAATCAAAAAAATATAGGAAAAAAAGGAAACCAAAATAACTAAAAAGCACTGTTGAAGGTGCTGTCTCAATCAATCCTGATGCACTTTACCTTTTCTGAAAAAGAGTTGCCTAACACCCTTTGTATAGCTTTTCTAAGCATTTACTCATGAGTACGAAAAAACTCTGAACATAGACTGATGGTCAACTCTCTGATAAAAAACGGATTACTCAAAATTACAAAAAAAATCATGAATCAACCTATCTGAACATTGACTAATCCTCCTCGTTTGAGCTACATGTAGTGATTCTGTAGACAAAAACAGAGTTGGTCGACTGATCGTGCGCTTACAGTAGGGCAGGCAGGGCAGGCAAAAGCATTGGACATAAAGTAGCTTGAGAAAATAAAAAATAAAGAAAATGATCCTCTCTGAATACTAACTGGTGAGTCACACTCTCTCAAAATATAAAATGCATGCTCCCTGAATAGACTAGAAAAACTGAAAAACACATGATGTATTCTCTGGAAAAAAATACAGAGTCAACTTCTGAAAAAATTACAGAGCCAACTTCGGAAAAATTACACACTCAACAACTTCCCATGACATCAAACTCTGAAAACTGTTTCATACAAACAAAACAAACTGCGATATGCTAGTTGGAGGCAAACCATTCAATTCATGAATTGCATTCTACTGTATGAGCCTCCAATGATGAACACTGCTGCAACAACTTTTGAGTTGGATGACCACAAATACTAACTGATTTTCTACTGTATGAGTTGTTGTTGTTGACAAACATGTTGGCTCAAAGCTATATGATCAGTTTTTTGCATTTTCTACCATGGAGGCTTCAAGGGCCAAGTTAAAACAAAACATATAAACAGTAAGGATACTACAAACATACACACACAAAATCTGTCGGTCCTTAGCCTTCAAACACAGGAAACAATTCAAAGGAATTTGTATATGCTATCAAATTCAAAAGGGATTTGCAGAAAAAAAACATGATGCACACTGACGGGCTAGCCATTCCTTAGACTTCAACACATGAAACAATTCCTTAGCCTTCAAGGACATAACAGCAGGCTTACAAAATTCAAAGGCACACACTGCCCACGACAAATTAGAGTTCAATGGCCACATAAATACTGACTAATTTTGACGCAGGCTCAGGAATGAACAAAAAAAATAGAGTTCAGTGATGTGAATGAACAAAATTTAGGCAGGCTCATACAAGGGGGACGCGCAGGGGGGGGAGATGTGTGCTGCTCACTGGATTCGGCGGCTCCTCGCCTGTGGAGAGCTCCGGGGCGGTGGGGACGACACGCGAGGGTGGCTCGTCGGCGGCACAGAGGTCGCGGACAGTGGGGACGGCGCGCGACGCTGGCTTGTCAGCGATGCAGAGGACGTCGACGGTGCCCGCTGTGTCCGTGGCGAGTGCCTCGCCCGTCTCGCGGAGGTGAACTGCAGGGGGTTCGTCGGCGGCGAGGTCGGTCGCCATCGCCTTGGAGGTAGTCACCCCCGTCTCTTCCTCCTCTGCTCCACCTCCACCGATTTCAAAACAGTGGCGCACGAAAAAAATGGACAGAGTAAATGTGTCGGTGTGGAGAATTATGACAGATCCGTTGGTGCATTGGGATATTACAGAAAACCCCCTGAAAAACTAAAAAACTGTTTCAATTAGAGAAATGATCCTTCCCTCCCCTAGTAGCACTTGTGTGTGTTTTGAACTAGCAAGTACGCAGTAATGAAAAACTTCAAAAATTGCAAAACAAAAAATGACACAATAAAATGGAACATTGACAACAAACTAAAAAAATGTTGAGTTAAAAAAACAAGTTGTTGTAGAGCTTTTTCAGTTGTTACAAAAATTCGATGGTGAACTTGCAAAAAAAAGTCCACCGTAGGGCGAGCGACACTTCACCGTGACTTTTCCCCCCTACGTCAGCTCGGTGAGCTGGAAAAAAACCCGGTGTCTCCTTGTACAATGAGCCAAAGAAAAATGCCCCGTAAAGCTATAGTCATTTATGTATGCAAAAAAGAAGCATGCGTGAACGACATCGTCGGCCCCTGTTTGCCATCAATTATAGCCTAATACCTATCAAGGTCACCAGCAAAAAAAATTGTCCACTAGAAAACATTGGCGTAAACTCCATGTTCAATAACGGAATCATCGTCAACAAAAAGATGTTAGAAGCAAACAAACAACAACAAAAGCACCCCCTCCCCACCTGAGTTGTGACTTGAGGCTTGAGTCGCAACTAGGGCAACTACAAAAAGTACACCACGATCGAGTTGCAACTCATGAGCGGAGTTGCAACTTAGGTGAAACACAACCAACATCTCGAGTTGCGACTCGGGGGTTGGTGTTGCAACTGGGACGAATACAAAACATCTCGAGTTGTGACTCGGGGATGGAGTTGCAACTGGCTGAATAGAAAACAACAAATGCAACCCTTCGAGTTGCAACTCGGGAGCGGGGAGTAGCATGTTAAAGGGTTTAATTGCAAGCCCCATGAAAAACAACTCGGATTGCAGGTCGGTTATCGACACGCAATTGGGTTATCGACATACAAACTAGGGGCCCTTGACACATGCACACACACTTCTCCCCCCCCCTAGTTGCAGGTCGGTGTTCAACTTGCAACCAGGGGTCAAGAATAAAAACACGCACACACACCCTAGTTGCGGGTCGATGGGTAACTTGCAAACTGGGGGCCCTTGAGACACACACACACACACCCCTAGTTGCGAGTCGATGGCAACTTGCACCTAGGTGTCAAGAATAAAACACACACACACAAAGACCCCCCGAGTCAATGTGTAACATACAACTGGGGGCCCTTGACACAAGCACACACACCTCGCCCCCTAGTTGCAAGTTGATGGTCAACTTGCAACTAAGGGTCAAGAATAAAACACACGCACGCACTCATGCACACTCCCTAGTTGCAAAATCAATTTGTAGCTTGCAACTGGGGGCCATTGAGGCACGTACACACACTTGTCCCCCTAGTTACGAGTTGATGGGCAACTAGCAACTTGGCGCCACAAAAAAACACAGACGCAGAACCCCTAGTTGTGAGTCGATGATTAACATGCAACTAG
>NC_041381.1:642352755-642353471 GCF_002162155.2 Triticum dicoccoides
GTCGGTGGGTAACTTGCAACTAGGGCCCCTTTACACAGGCACACACACACCTCTCCGTAGTTGCGAGTTTATGGACAACTTGTAGCTGGGGCCCACAACAAAAAAACGCACACACACCACCCCCCCTAGTTGCGAGTCGATGGGCAACTTGCAACTGGCGGACCTCAACGATACACACACCCCCAGTTGCAAGTCGTTGCTTGACATGCAACTAGGGATCCCCCCCCTTGATAGAAAGACACGGGCTTGCGCGCACTCGTAGTTGCAAGTCTATTATTGACATGCAAATAGGGACACACAACAAAACACACACACACCCCTAGTTGCGAGTCAATGGCAACTTGCAACTAGGGGTCAATAAATAAAACACACACACACTCCCCCCCTTGATAGAAAGACACAGGCTTGCACACACTCCTAGTTGCAAGTCTGTTATTGATATGCAATTAGGGACCTACAACAAAAACATACACACAGCCTCCCCCCCTACTTGCGAGTCGATGAGCAACTTGCAACTGGGGGCCTCAAAATAAAACACACACACAGCCTAGTTGCAAGTCGATGCTTGACATGCAGCTGGGGGATCCCCCTTGATAGAAAAGGCACAGCCATGCACGCACTCCTAGCTGCAAGTGTGTTATTGACATGCAACTAGGGATCCATAACAAAAACACACACAGAAAACACACACACACACACACACACACACCCTAGTT
>NC_041381.1:642353684-642354276 GCF_002162155.2 Triticum dicoccoides
CCCTCCTTGATAGAAAGACACGCTGATGCACGCACTACTAGTTGCAAGTATGTTATTGACATGCAACTAGGGACCCAAAAACAAAACACACACACCCCTAGTTGCGAGTTCAACTAGGGATCAAGAATAAAACACACATACATAGACCCCCCTAGTTGCGAGTCGGTGGGTAACTTGCAACTAGGGCCCCTTTACACAAGCACACACACACCTCTCCGCAGTTGCGAGTTTATGGACAACTTGCAGCTGGGTCCCACAACAAAAAAACGCACACACACCAACCCCCTAGTTGCGAGTCGATGGGCAACTTGCAACTGGGGGACCTCAACGAAACACACACCCCCCAGTTGCAAGTCGATGCTTGACATGCAACTAGGGATCCCCCCCTTGATAGAAAGACACGGGCTTGCGCGCACTCGTAGTTGCAAGTCTATTATTGACATGCAACTAGGGACACACAACAAAACACACACAAAAAACACACACACACACACCCTAGTTGCGAGTCAATGGCAACTTGCGACTAGGGGTCAATAAATAAAACACACACACTCCCCCCCCCCTTGAAAGAAAGACACGGACTTGCACACAC
>NC_041381.1:642354748-642357349 GCF_002162155.2 Triticum dicoccoides
CAAAAACATACACACAGCCCCCCCTACTTGCGAGTCGATGAGCAACTTGCAACTGGGGGGGGGGCTCAAAATAAAACACACACACAGCCTAGTTGCAAGTCGATGCTTGACATGCAACTAGGGATCCCCAACAAAAACACACACGCAAAACACTCACACACACACACCCCTAGTTGCGAGTCGTTGTCTAACTTGCAACTGTGGGTCCTTCACAAAACACAACCCCCCCCCTAGTTGCGAGTCGATTCTTCAGATGCAACTGGGGATCCCCTCCTTGATAGAAAGACACGCGGATGCACGCACTCCTAGTTGCAAGTCTGTTATTGACATGCAACTAGGGACCCAAAAACAAAACACACACCCCCCTAGTTGTGAGTTCAACTAGGGATCAAGAAAAAACACACATACATAGACCCCCTAGTTCCGAGTCGGTGGGTAACTTGCAACTAGGGCCCCTTTACACAAGCACACACACACCTCTCCGTAGTTGCGAGTTTATGGACAACTTGCAGCTGGGGCCCACAAAAAAAACGCACACACACCACCCCCCCAGTTGCGAGTCGATGGGCAACTTGCAACTGGCGGACCTTAACGAAACACACACCCCCAGTTGCAAGTCGATGCTTGACATGCAACTAGGGATCCCCCCCTTGATAGAAAGACACGGGCTTGCGCGCACTCGTAGTTGCAAGTCTATTATTCACATGCAACTAGGGACACACAACAAAACACACACAGAAAACACACACCCCCCCTAGTTGCGAGTCAATGGCAACTTGCGACTAGGGGTCAATAAATAAAACACACACACACTCCCCCCTTGATAGAAAGACACGGACCTGCACACACTCCTAGTTGCAAGTCTGTTATTGATATGGAATTAGGGACCTACAACAAAAACATACACACAGTCCCCCCTACTTGCGAGTCGATGACCAACTTGCAACTGGGGGGCCTCAAAATAAAACACACACATAGCCTAGTTGCAAGTCGATGCTTGACATGCAGCTGGGGATCCCCCTTGATAGAAAAGGCACGGCCATGCACAGACTCCTAGTTGCAAGTGTGTTACTGACATGCAACTAGGGATCCACAACAAAAACACACACGCAAAACACACACACACACACCCCTAGTTGCGAGTCGCTGTCTAACTTGCAACTGGGGGTCCTCAACAAAACACAACCCCCCCCCTTAGTTGCGAGTCGATTCTTCACATGCAACTGGGATCCCCTCCTTGATAGAAAGACACGCGGATGCACGCATTCCTAGTTGCAAGTCTGTTATTGACATGCAACTAGGGACCCAAAAACAAAACACACACACCCCTAGTTGCGAGTTCAACTAGGGATCAAGAAAAAAACACACATACATAGACCCCCTAGTTGTGAGTCGGTGGGGAACTTGCAACTAGGGCCCCTTTACACAAGCACACACACACACACCTCTCCGTGGTTGCGAGTTTATGGGCAACTTGCAGCTGGGGCCCACAAAAAAAATGCACACACACCACCCCTAGTTGCGAGTCGATGGGCAACTTGCAACTCGGGGACCTCAACGAAACACACACACCCCCCCGGTTGCAAGTGGATGCTTGACATGCAACTGGGGATCCCCCCCTGGATAGAAAGACACGGACTTGCATGCACTCGTAGTTGCAAGTCTATTATTGACATGCAACTAGGGACACACAACCACACACACAGAAAACACGCACACACCCTAGTTGTGAGTCAATGGCAACTTGCGACTAGGGGTCAATAAATAAAACACACACACACACACACACACACACCCTTGATAGAAAGACACAAACTTGCACACACTCCTAGTTGCAAGTCTGTTATAGATATGCAATTAGGGGACCTACAACAAAAACATACACACAGCCCCCCCTACATGCGAGTCGATGAGCAACTTGCAACTGGGGGGCCTCAAAATAAAACACACACACAGCCTAGTTGCAAGTCGATGCTTGACATGCAGCTGGGGATCCCCCTTGATAGAAAAGGCACGGCCATGCACGCACTCCTAGTTGCAAAGTGTGTTATTGACATGCAACTAGGGATCCACAACAAAAACACACACGCAAAACACACACACACACCCCCTAGTTGTGAGTCGCTGTGTAACTTGCAACTGGGTTTCCTCAACAAAGCACACCCCCCCTAGTTGCGAGTCGATTCTTCACATGCAACTGGGATCCCCTCCTTGATAGAAAGAGACGCGGATGCATGCACTCCTAGTTGCAAGTCTGTTATTGACATGCAACTAGGGACCCAAAAACAAAACACACACACACCCCTAGTTGCGAGTTCAACTAGGCATCAAGAATAAAATACACATACATAGACCCCCCCTAGTTGCGAGTCGGTGGGTAACTTGCAACTAGGGCCCCTTTACACAAGCACACACACACCTCTCCGCAGTTGCGAGTTTATGGACAACTTGCAGCTGGGGCCCACAACAAAAAAACGCACACACACCACCCCCTAGTTGCGAGTCGATGGGCAACTTGCAATTGGGGGACCTCAACGAAACACACACACCCCAGTTGCAAGTCGATGCTTGACATGCAACTAGGGATCCCCCCTAGTTGCG
>NC_041381.1:642358848-642388890 GCF_002162155.2 Triticum dicoccoides
AGGGATCAAGAATAAAACACGCATACATTGACCCCCCTTGTTGCGAGTCGGTGGGTAACTTGCAACTAGGGACCCTTTACATAAGCACACACACACCTCTCCGTAGTTGCGAGTTTATGGACAACTTGCAGCTGGGGCCCACAACAAAAAAACGCACACACACCACCCCTAGTTGCGAGTCGATGGGCAACTTGCAACTGGGGGACCTCAACGAAACACACACACCCCAGTTGCAAGTCGATGCTTGACATGCAACTGGGGATCCCCCCCCCTTGACAGAAAGACACGGACTTGCGCGCACTCGTAGTTGCAAGTCTATAATTGACATGCACCTCCCCCCTAGTTACAAGTCGGTTGATGAGATGCAATTAGGGGCCCCTTTCGCAAAAAATGCGCAAACACGCAACTATGGACCTTGACCGCACTCTCATAGACCTACGACTTTCAACATAACTACTTGTAAACAATAAGGCGTCTATGAAAAAACCAATATTTTTGATACTACAAAGAATTGGGAAACAAAATGCTTGTACGGTGCGGGAAGGCGAGGGTGTTTATTGTTACAAATCATAAACATAAAAGCATTGAAAAAAACATAAAACACAATTACTCCTAAAAAACATACTGATCAAAAAATAATAACAAAAATATAAAACATCACTAATCATTACAAGAAAACGCATATTACACAAAGTTTTGAAACACACATAGACAATAAACATCGCAAACGAGCAGGCACGGGGGTTACTTGGTTCTTGTCAACCACATAAACAAAAGACCACAACAATGTTTTGCATCAGCATACTACATAACTAGGGACATAGCTTCTCGAAAAAGAAAGTTAAACTTAAAGCTGGCTGACAACAACAGTAACATTGATGTGCGACTTCTTGCTGGACTTGAAGAAGATGAAGATGTAGTCATTGATCTCCAGGGTAGTCTTTGAAAGGAAACGCCTCCACTGCTTTTTGTTGAAAACTATAAGTCCATCAGTAGACGTGCTATATTCAACGCGAGTCTTTGCCTCCCCACTGCTTAGACGAACACCAGCCAAACCTTCTTTAAGGATGTTCAAGCTTGTAGCAACCCTCTCTGGCACTTTCTGTACACACAACAAAGAACAGCAAAACAAAAAGCATAAAAGTTTTAAAAAGCTTGAATCGGCACAAGATAAAATGCATGCATTGAAGAAAAAAATTTATGCATATAAAAAAATAAATAAACACAAATAGCAAATTTTTAAAAAAAGAAACAACAAAACATACCATTTGTCCAACTTGAGTGTCAGTTGAAGTAAGACAGTGTACAAAAGACACTCCTAAAAACTTGGATTTGAAGCTGAGCACCAGTTCATCGAGAATGTCCTGCTGTGCATCATTCAGAGTTAGACCCCTTGTATACTCGATCTTTATGTCGCCACCGTCTTCATCCACATCTGAGATGTCTCCATCTATCATCTCTTCATCAGCATCCCCGTCTGAAGAGCTCCCTTCAACTGTGTCCAAGTCACCACTTTGAACAACAACATATGCCTGGCGGGGGCGCCTGTCCAAGTCAAAAATGACCACAGCACCCTTCTGAAGAGAAAAGTCAGAAGTGAATTTCTTCCAGCCACTCCCCTTGATCCTGGTCCTGTGTGCCCCGTTCACAATATCGACAGAGTACTTGCGTCCATGGGCTTCAAAACGCATGTAGTCGCCGGTAACGCCATTGACATAGACTCTTGCATTGCATGGGATAGTCTACAAAAAAAAGAGAAAAAATAATTAGGAAATTGTACATAACATAAAAATACATAACTGAATACAGAAAAAGTGCAACCATCCATGGCAAAATACGCAAAGCATTCTGACCATAACTTGTACAATCAGGATAACAATTTCGTTAAAAAACTAAGATACTACAGAACTATCAATGACATAATCAACCAAACTATTCTGAAAAGAACAAACAAAACAATGATATGACAGTATAACCAATGACTTAACTAGAAACCCTAATTGCATGGTCTTCCCCAGTCCCAAGTCATCACCGACGATGACATTCCAAACAGCGATAAAAAAATTAACATACTTATTAAAGAAAAAGCTGATATGAAGCAAAAAAGAAAAAAATTGCACATGGAAAAAAATCAGCCCAATTACCGCTTTAGACAGGAACTCATCACGAATGTCGATCCTGAAGTTGTTGTCAGCACCGCCATGGCAAAAGTTCCCACATAGCTCACAAGAAAAATCCTGAGAACAGAAAAAAAAATTAAGGGACAGGGTCACTGCAAGCATTTCCTCAAAGGACCAAAAACGGGCGGCCTGAAACCGGATGGACAACAGACTACTTTCAGACTAAGCATTGACTGAAATTACAAATACAAATTATGCATGGATCACAAACTGACTAAGCATAACAAAACAACCTAAACCAAAATGGAAAAGCACATATCTGATAACTAGACACTCCCACGCCACTCTTTTCCTTGAATCATCTGTTCGAGACTGCCTCTACTCAATTAACTTAAAATAAATTCAAGCGTATAAGTGTCTGACAAACGAAAATAATAGAGTATCTTCCAAATCTTGTGCAGGAGCAAGGGACAGTTTCAGCTAAAAGGCTTAGGCTAGTTTCCACTGCCTAAAAATGACGCAAAATCACATATGCTTTCTTTTGCGACAAGAAGGAGATTCTAATTTCACAAACTGTATTTATATGATGCAAGATATTAGTTCTTAAGAACAAAAATTATATACATGAACGGAGTCAACAAAAATAAAGTGAATGATCGACTCGACGAAGAGGAAACAGAGCAAAAAACAGAGTCTATAAAAAATTCTGCGCAAGCAACAGCTCCAGGAAGGGTTATATTACAGTACATGCTATGGTGATCAACCGGAGATAGAACACAAGCAAGCTGCAACTAGTCAAAAATTATCAATTCTACACAGCGAACATAAAAAGTAAAAAGACTGATTAATAAACTTAACAGAAGCCATAATCATAGAGGCTGTTGTCACTTTTATGTTGAGAGACACCTTAATAATATGGAAGCCAAGCAATGTATAAGCAATCAAATAACAAAAGTGACAGCAGCCTCTGAATACAGGGCAGGATCTGGACCTAGAATTACTATTTAGCAATCAAATAATATGGAAAACTTGATGCACACATAAAAGATTTTCATCACAAAACAAAAGTCATGACATTATTACCTAGTGACCATCTCTATCATATATAAGCAGAAGAGGGTCTGGGGTGCTATCTGCTACATACAGTCCCACAAACAGGAGATCTAAAAAAGAGATAACCATATAGATACTACTCAAAAATGACAGCAGGCTCTGAATACAGGGCAGGATCTGGACCTAGGATTACTATTTAGCAGATATAAGTAGATGCACAACTACATACAGGGCAGGATCTGTACCTAGGGGCGCAATCAAAAAACATTTTAATTCGCGCTAAAAAACATGATCATTCCACACTCAATAACATTTATCCCCCCCCCCGCCCCCATCCCCCAAGTTAATGATGAACTATCTCAAGACAATCAAAAAACAGTACAACAAACCCTAGAATGCAAATAAATGAATCTAAAAAAAGGACAAGAAAAGCAAACGAACACTCACTCCGCCGGCCTCCCCTGCCATCTCTCTCGCCACAAGCCCACCAAATCGTTCCATGCTTAGATTGAAATCAGAAGTGAAGGGGAACAGCCGATGTGAAGAAAAATAGACGATGGGAAGGGGAACAGAGACGAGGAGAGTGAGGCGAGGAGAGTGACAACAGCAGCACGAGCTGGGCCTTAGTAGGAGGGCTAGACCGTTCGCATTCTAAAGCACGGCCCAAAAAACAAAAACAAAACAATGCTCAGGCCCAGCCCGCAGCAAAACAACTCGCTCCCCCTGCGACGCTTCCGGCCCGACAGAACAAAAAAGAGAAAAAAAAGAAACAGAATGGCCCGCGAGCGGGACAACAGAAGGGCCGCGTCTCCCGTTGCTACGAAGCAGTCCACCTGGAGGAAGCACGAATCTTCGCGTGGTTCGGTCGGACGGTCAATAAATTGAATGAGACCAATTAGTTTCCCATTCGAATGAGTTTTAGCAAATCCGAACAAACTACGACCCCAGTTGCGAGTCAAGGGTTGACGGTTGCGAGTCTAGGGTCGACTTGCAACTGGGATAAAACAAACTATGATTCCAGTTGAGAGTCAAGGTTGACATGCAGCTAAGATGGAAGACAAAAACACAGGCCCAGTTGCGAGTCAAGGGTGGACTTGCAACTCGGATAAAACAAACTATTTGCCTAGTTGCGAGTCAAGGGTAGACTTGTAACTGAGACAAGTATGTAAAACAATGATATGAGTTGCGAGTAGAGGGTGAACTTGCAAACGAGATGAATATCAAAACACTTCCCAGTTGCGAGTCGATGGTGGACTTGCAATCGGAACAACAAAAAACTATGGGCCCAGTTGCGAGTCGAGGCTGGACTTGCAACTGGGACAACAACAAACTATGATCCTAGTTACGAGTCGAGGATGGACTTGCAATTAAGAAAACTACGAACCAATGAGCCGAGTTGCGAGTCAAGGGTCGACTTGCAACTGGGATTAAACAAACTACGGTCCCAATTGTGAGTCAAGCGTGGACTTGCAACTGAGATGAAAAAAATACATGCCTAGTTGCGAGTCGAGGGTGGGCTTGCAACTGGGAGAACTATGAGCCCAATTGCGAGTCGAACGTGGACTTGCAACAGGGACAACTACGAAACTATGAGCCTAGTTGCGAGTCAAGGGTCAACTACAACTGGGATGAAACAAAACTACAGTCCCAGTTGCATGTCAATGGTGGACTTGCAACTGGGATGGAAGACAAAACACAAGCCCAGTTGCGAGTAAATGGTGGATTTGCAACTAGGATAAAACAACCCGCGAGCCTAGTTGCGAGTCGGGATGGACTTCTAACCGAGACAACTATATAAACAATGATACAAGTTGCAAGTCGAGGGTGGACTTACAAACTAGGACAACTAAAAATTATGAGCCCAGTTGCAAGCCAATGGTGGACTTGCAACTGGGATGAAAAACAAAACCACAGGGGTATTATGAGTCAATGACGAGCTTGCAATTGGGATAAAAAAATTACGGGCCTAGTTGTGAGTCGAATGATGAGCCAAAGGTCTTGTCATTTTCCTGTCTCTCTGGAAATCCTAACTCACTGTCCTCCCCAAGAATAATATAAATTAAAACCAAATGGAAAAAATGATGAAACAAAAAAATGGAAGTGAGTGAGAAACAAATTAATTGGAGATAAGAGAAAAGACGAGACGAAAAGATAATGAAGAATGATGAAACCTCACGAATCATGTGTATCTCTATCACTACTCTATCCCTCTCATTTGTTTCGATCAACTTTAAAAACAAAACACAAAATGAAAATGACAATTCACACATCAAATATAATGCACCCACACAAAGGTTAACACATCGCACCCACGGACCGGATAGAAAGGGACAACAACCCAGACACTATGGGGGATGATGGCGTAGGCCTCATGCGATGCGTAACATTGCACACCCCTAAAAGACACGAAAAAATGGCCAAAAAACCACAAATATTGGCGTCTGAATTGTATAGTTGAGGAATTAGCTAAGACTTAACTATTTTACATCTAATGAGAATTTGTAATTCTGATGTTCAAAATTCACTGTGATCTATACGCCTTATTTTTGGTGTAGAAAAATTACCAAAACACAAGAGAAAATTTATCAGAGAAAACAAAAACAAAAAGGACAAACAATCCACATCGAAAAAGAATAATAAGTTGAAGTACGATGCATTTCTCTGTAACAAGTGAGCTACCTTGAAATGAGCACAAACTGCAAAAGAAAGCCCCCACGTACAAAAATATACAATGAAAAAGAAATGAACAAAAAAATAAAGAGCCAAATAATGGCTGCGCACGCAACAAAAACTACTTCAGGCGTAAAAATGAAAAAAGGCCACGAAACCACACACGCGCTCCTACCAGTTGATAAATATGTTTAGAATTGAGATTGAGAGAGAAACCAGAGACAAACACCGTGATGTAAAAGTAAACTCTTATTCTCATTGATGATGGGATTACACATATATATAGCCCCTGAAGGGGTGCGACCGAAGGGATGTGAGGCAACCGCCTTGGTTAGAAAAATCAGGGATTAATAGGATTAATTAAATCCTAACACTCCCCCTAATCCATGCTTGTTAGTGTAAGTATCATCATCTTGAGAAGCTCCTCCAAAAACCCTGTGGGAAAAATATGAGGAGATAGGTGTTCCATATGTTGCTAAAACTCCTTCAAACCCAGTGGGAAAAATAAGGAGAAAATGATGCAACATATATAATGGTTATTGTCTCTTTTAACTCAATACGAGAAAACCCACAGAGTTTAGAGGACAATAAATATGTCGTATATACTTTCCTAAAAACCCCGGTGGGGAAAACAGAAAGTATGACATATGATCTCATGTTGATATTACCTCATTAAAAACCTTCATGAAGGGAAAAAGAGTATAATATGATGCATTGAACAGGAACAATTCAGGAAGATACTCCCCCTGATTCTTGCAAAAATTCGAAGCTGTCACATACCAAAACATAGAAGTTGGTAGAGACCCGCTGAACAAATCAGTCGCATGATTTGACTTGCAAGATATGCAATATAGTGATATTGCTTATTATGTAACCTGTTTGCATCCAGGAAACACAAGAAACATTATCGTTGAGATAATGGTTGGTGAATGTAGCCATGAGGTCTATTCCGAAGACTCTTCATGAGAGGGCTACCACACCTAGTAGGAACACTAAACTTGTCTATGATCTGACATAGTGGGGATCTGATCAATGTATCCAATGATATTGGTGTTCAGATTTCTCCAAAACTGAAAAACCAGGACAAGATGTTTCACGCCTTGGAGATATCGAAAGATATTCTTGAGTACCAACCAATTGTGTTTGGTCGATCCAATGGCATATGGAACGTTGAGTCCCAATATCTCATTTCCATCATCTCTTGATCTAAAATAGATCGTTCTCTATGTCTAGAGAATGAACTAGCATGAGAGTTATGGATGGATAAGATTTGTCCACAATGAATTTCTCCAATATATTTTGGATATAGACAACATAGTATACCATAATGTATGAACGAAGGTGCTCAAGTTGTAGTAACGAGCGGTATTTTGGTTTACCCAAATCCTTCATTTTGAAGTCCGTCACTTAGATGATTACTGTGTCGTCATTGCAGACACACAACACATGGATAATCATCATTGTAGGAGTAATCCTTGTGTACAAGGATCTCACTACGTCGGTTGTACCATATGTACCGACAACAATAAGCCGTATGGTGGCTTACTGATTTTACACAATGTATGTTGCATTTTGTATTTCGATTCAGAATTGGGATTCCATTGGAAATCAATCATGTATGTCTGAATCTAGTGATTCACATGGACATGTGATCACTACATCTATCAACCGTAGAAATGGATGATTTTGAACTGCCAATGATATAAGTTATCGGAATGAGATTCCACCTCTAGAGAATAGTTGGGTATCTGCGTGAACCCTTGTGCTACAATACTTGCTCTTTGTCTCACCACCTCGTTGTTCTCAATTCTGTTTCCAGAAGAAAACTGGTGTAGATATTGCTTATGAATACATTCCCATTATTGAGCAAGATCATTTCTACCTAGATTATACCCTTTGCTTGAGTTCAGTCCGAGTGTTGATCACACTTTGCCATGGCCATGGTCTTTGGATCTGAATCATTTGTAAGGTTTTGCAATCTAGTTGAGAAATGTATGTCGACAATTGTAGACTTCCGGTTATATGATTCTCCATAATCTATATATCAATATATAGTTGATGAAAATATCGTTACCCATAGTGACTTCTCGTGATTTCCCAATGCGATTGAGTCAGGTATTCCGATGTCTCGGTCATTGTATGCATTATGACCTGGGTTGGTGGAGGTTTCCCGTCCACTGGGTGTATACTACCCATTAGGTGTCTGCCAACGTGAAGTTGACTTGCATTTACTGATTCACAGGCCTTGGTATCCTTTCTTGTGAGAAGCTGAATCCTGATGTACTTCTGCCATACATCTCCCCCTGTTGCTTTGAATGAGGAGTGGAGTGGATTTTGCTGGTTCCTCCACTCTTTCAGGCGTACTTTTGCAGGATTGTAGGATTGTGTGACACCTTTATAGTCAGTAAATGAATCCGGCAGATTATTTGCAATGTGTTGCAAATCTTCTGAACGCATGGTTCAGATCTTTGAGTACGTGGATTTGAGGCAGAAATGTGTTGAACAATCCACTAAATTCCTGGCATTTTTATGGTACTTGAAATCTCCCCCTAATGCCTGGAAATGTTCCTCATTGAATCAGCATACTGGCCTTGAATAACTCCCCATGTGAGGGGCTTGAGGTTTTGACGGAAATATAGTTATTCCTCACATAGATCCCAACTATATGTTGAGGGGCCAATGATGTATGTCGGGTGGTGATATCGGTATGCAACCGAATTACCACAGATAGGAAATGCTTGGTAGATTCCCACGTATCAAAGACAGAGGGGAATAATATTATGCAGTTTGGTCATGAGCGTGTAAAACTACATGACTCCAACGTAAAGTTGGTAAGTTGCAATTCCAAAATAAAGATAATGCAATGAGCTTAACTCTTTGGATATGATTCTACCAAACCATTTTGAGTCTAGACATTAGGACAAATTGCTAAACTTCAATCCAAAGGCCATAGAAAATGCCTTCAAGGAGAATTCTGCAATGTTATCCATTCGATTTGCTTGAAACCGATGTCAGGATAATGAGCCAATGGTTTCGTGTGAATAAAGCACACACTTAAGACCATCATGTAGATATGCCTTTTAGAACCATGGAATATCTGAATAGTCTACTCAATGGCTGGGAAGAGCCACTTACCTCGACTTGATGCATTCAAGGAGTTTGAGTGGTTCATCGTAGAATTTAAGGTGTGCAAGCCTTAAAATTAGCTTCCCCGTGTCACTTGTAGTGCACATAAAATCCAAATGTTATTAGAATTTAGCATCATAATAATCATAAACTATTGGAATTGCTGATAGTTTCTGTTTCAACCCAATGTCTCGATGACCAAGACGAGTATGCCAATTTTGTCATGTACAAGACACTCTGGAAAACTATCTCGTACACAACATGTGCTACGGGTTGTATCGTATGTGTAGTACAATCCAGATGATACACATAGAATGTGCTTGCCATATCCGTTGCATATGGTAAAGAGAAGTTATTTCTCTTTATTGTCATCATAAGTTTCACTATGAAAACTATTTTGACGGATACCTCCATAGTTTAGTAGGGTACGAGTTAAACCTGGGAAGCAATAAAGCATCCCAACGTTACTCGAGTACCCACAGGGATAGTAAATATGACTCGAGTTGAGCCAACAAATACCTCATCGCGTCTAGCGATTTAAATATCTCCTTTTTCTCAATGAGAGTGGAAACATTGGACTTCCCTGAGTATAGAGTGAGTGTGGTGCATATGTCCGCAAGGCACATATCATTTTTCATCGGATTGACTCCCGTAGAAATCTACATATAGACATGAGGATTCTCAATATGAAAATCACTGTCAGATATATAGAATGCATACAAATGTATGTGTATCAAAGTGCTGATACAATATATTGTGATATACAATATATGATGACAATAATACTTATGTTCTTATTAGAACATCGTAAATTGACATAAATTATGTTGATCACTCAGGAGATTGAGAGACTAGAAGAAGTCTCCAAACATGTCGGTTGAGGCATATTCAACCATCACGTTCTCCGTGCTCATAGGGTCCCGTCACAGCTGGTGTTGTCGGATTGAAGGTTGAAGTAAGATCCAAACCTTTGCCCTTGAGGTTCATTGTATCCCAGAAATTGCTGATACAGAATAACCAGATCCTGAGATCTGAATTTAATGCCTTATAATGTATAAGACAACATTTTTCTATTAGCGGTGTGATCCTGACCAGAAGTGAATCCTGGATTGCACACATTATCCCACGAGACACAAGAGCGATCATGATGTCCATGGCCCAGATAGGGCAGTGGTGGCCATTGAGGGCGAATGCCCCAAACTCTATAGCCATATGTTACCTCTATGGGTAAACCAGAGATAATTAATTTACAACCAGTAAATTAAAGACCATCATGGTTGATGTTATAATGAACTTAGCAAAATCAATGGGTATTTCAAGAAGTTATCTTGAAACCATTAGTGTGAATCTCAAATTGCTAAATATGACACCTTGAAGATAATCTCCAAAATGGAGTAGATCTCGCAGCACTAGAGAGTATAATATGATGGAATCAGTAGATACTCACTCGTAATGCCTTATGTCATGACTTAGTAAAATGCATGGGAGAGCACTTTGTAAAGCAATTATAATGTCAAAATGACAAAATATAGGCTTTAACAGTAGTCATTGATAATCTGCGAAGGCAGTAGATCTAAATGACTACCTTGTGATCCCAATACATCAATTTGAAGAAATCACTTTGAATTTTGCATTCTTATTTGCAAGAACTTAAAAATCTCAATTGCAAATAGACATATTAATCTCAACATGTAGTGGACATGGAGATACATACATTCCGGAATACATCGTACTCAACAGAAATACACCACTATTATAATAAATAGTAATGATGTTGCAAACTTGATGTTCAAGTGAAAAACTTGAATTGTATAGATCCCAAATTAAATGAGATGATCCTGTATCAAGTTGCAAGATAATTCAGCAGGATGAATTAATATTTTGCGAGAGAAAATTAATCTCAATCGCTATGAAATTGTTTTGTGAGAGAAAAAAATTCCCAATCACAAAATCAATATTGTTATGCGAGAAAATTTAATCTCAATCGCAAAACAATGTTGTTGTGCCGGTAAAGAACATGTTGAAGGAATTGCTAGAGCGCAAATACATTGAACATGTCCTAATCCGTGAATCAGTAAAACCTCGATGGTAGAACTGAAAAACAACAAAGAGATAAGCCTCCATCGGCCCTCTCTATGCGTGGTTACACCACCGTTGTGTGGGAACGACGTCGAGTCGCTGGCATAGGAGGGCGAGCCACGCTGCCGCTACGGGAGGGGCTCTCCGCGCCGGGCCGTCCTTCGCCGCATCCAACACCATAGGCGGCACGCTTTGGATGGCCGCGCCGTTGCCGAGAGCAGACGAGGCTACGCTGTCGTCGGAAGTTGTGCAACCGGAAGAACGGGTCACGCGAAGGCGACACCCGTGGCCGTGATGCGGGCGCTGCCGCCTGTCCAGAGGGGAGGCCTCCTTGTGAGAGTCCACCTCGATCCAGACGGGCTAAGGCGACGCCGCCAGCTATGGGATAGCCGTGGCTGCAACAGCGTGCAGGCCATGTGTCGTGCGTCGAGCCGGAGCATGGGAGGGCGCTGCCCGCCATGGCTGGGGCGAGGGCGTGAGGCGCAACACCGTGGTGGTGGGCGCTGCACCGCTGCCGCTGATGCGGCACGTCGCCAGGAGGAGGAGGGATGGGGTTGAGGCCGTAGGAGGCCGCTGTGGCTGTCATACCTTGCTGCCATGGACGATAGCCACGGACGCATTGTTCGTTCTCTTCTTGGTAACTGCTTCCGTGAAATCGATCGGCAGTTGCCGATCTGATCTCCATGGCTTCTGTGCCGACGAGTCAAGGGTCAAGTTGCGAGTCAAGGGTCAACTACAACTGGGATGAAGCAAAACTACAGTCCCAGTTGCGTGTCAATGGTGGACTTGCAACTGGGATGGAAGACAAAACACAAGCCCAGTTGCGAGTAAATGGTGGATTTGCAACTCGGATAAAACAACCCGCGAGCCTAGTTGCAAGTCCGGGTGGACTTGTAACCGAGACAACTATATAAACAATGATACAAGTTGCAAGTCGAGGGTGGACTTACAAACTAGGACAACTACAAATTATGAGCCCAGTTGCGAGCCAATGATGGACTTGCAACTGGGATGAAAAACAAAACCACAGGGGTATTATGAGTCAATGACGAGCTTGCAATTGGGATAAAAAAATTATGGGCCTAGTTGTGAGTCGAATGATGAGCCAAAGGTCATGTCATTTTCCTGTCTCTCTGGAAATCCTAACTCACTGTCCTACCCAAGAATAATATAAATTAAAACCAAATGGAAAAAATGATGAAACAAAAAAATGGAAGTGAGTGAGAAACAAATTAATTGGAGATAAGAGAAAAGACGAGACGAAAAGATAATGAAGAATGATGAAACCTCACGAATCATGCGTATCTCTATCACTACTCTCTCCCTCTCATTTGTTTCGATCAACTTTAAAAACAAAACACAAAATGAAAATGGCAATTCACACATCAAATATAATGCACCCACACAAAGGTTAACACATCGCACCCACGGACCGGATAGAAAGGGACAACAACCCAGACACTATGGGGGATGATGGCGTAGGCCTCATGCGACGCGTAACATTGCACACCCCTAAAAGACACGAAAAAATGGCCAAAAAAACACAAATATTGGCGTCTGAATTGTATAGTTGAGGAATTAGCTAAGACTTAACTATTTTACATCTAATAAGAATTTGTAATTCTGATGTTCAAAATTCACCGCGATCTATACGCCTTATTTTTGGTGTAGAAAAATTACCAAAACATAAGAGAAAATTTATCAGAGAAAACAAAAACAAAAAGGACAAACAATCCACATCGAAAAAGAATAATAAGTTGAAATACGATGCATTTCTCTGTAACAAGTGAGCTACCTTGAAATGAGCACAAACTGCAAAAGAAAGCCCCCACGTACAAAAATATACAATGAAAAAGAAATGAACAAAAAAAATAAAGAGCCAAATAATGGCTGCGCACGCAACAAAAGCTACTTCAGGCGTAAAAATGAAAAAAAGGCCACGAAACCACACACGCGCTCCTACCAGTTGATAAATAAAAGAAAAGGAAGCCCACAATCCCTTGGGTGGGCCGTTCCACAATGAAAAACAACGAACGGGAGACACAATATAAGAACGTTTTTCAAGTTAACATAGCTTGGAAAACGTTTTTATATTTATGGGACGGAGGAAGTAATTTATTAATGCATGGTCCATCTCCTTCTCTCACAAAGTGATTAGGAGCACGCGTTTATTGTACTTACTCTTAGTTTTTTTTAATAACGATTAGTCTTTATTTAATCTGGTGCGCAACACGAGACCTGTTGGTCGACGCATATATATATATATATATATTGAGGGTTTAGCCAAACTTTATTCATCAAATACCACATGGAGTGGTATGCGGTTCGGATCATGGGGTTGGTCAAACCAGACATGGCGCCCCTGACCGAGATTAAGTACATGTTTGGCTAAACTATGTGCTTCATAGTTGATAGCACGACTTTCAAAAATAAAAGAACAATTAAAAGCTAATGCATGAAGTTTTATCTCCTTGATAATGGCTCTGTAGCCTCCTTTAGCTCCACTATTGATGTCGCCAACTGCTTGCTTAGAGTCAGAAGAAATGATGAACTGATGCGCGTTCAGGTCTGCAGCAAGTGCACGAGCCTCTCTACATGCAATAACCTCCAAAGTAGCTGGGTCGTGGAGGCCGTAGATTGACAATGCCGAACTCCCCAAGTAGTTGCCATCGCTGTCCCGACAGACTGCAGCTGCCACTCCCCGACGCCCCGCTCGAACTCCGACATCGACGTGTATCTTACAGTAACCCGGCGGTGGCGCTTTGGGCCTTCTTGCTATAGTGTTACGGTGAGCTGGAATGGTCCGAGCTGCTTTTCCCCCTTCATCTCGAATCATCGCCAGGTCCTGGATGAATCGAATCACAAAAGAATGTATAGCATGGGGACTTTGGAATATACCCTCATGTATTGCCTTTCTTCTAGCTTGACGAACAACTCATGCGATAATGACTGCATATGTGTAAATAACCATTGTTTCGCATTGGGTTCCGAGGTTGCTGCAATTTATTGTCCAAGCTCTTCATCAACCAGCGCCCACGTACACCTCGACATGGTGCAATCTACTAGAGAGTGCTTCCATGATTCGGGCGCCCCACATATTCCACATGTACTTGAGTCCGACATATGTCTGTGTGATCTTACATCGTTGGTAGGTATTGAGTGCTGTGATAAACGCCGTAGGAACATTCTCACTTTTCCGGGGACCGCTGTCTTCCACAATGATTTCCACTCCTTCTCCTCTGTGGCCGTACTAGACGGGCCCGCGGACCCTTCAAGCCAGGCTTCCCTTCTTTGCCTGATTGCCACAAGCATGTTATATGCTGAGCGAACTGTAAAATTTCCTCTCTTATCAAAGAACCAGCTCCAGAAGTCAGGGATGTTTCTTGTGCATAAAGGTATTTCCAGAATAACCTTCACATCCATAGGCATAAAGACTTCATTAACTTTTACTATATTCCATTTGGCCGACGTTGGATCAATTAGCTCCGAAACCAGCATGGGTGGGTTCTGTGCTACACACCCGTAGGGCCGCATCATCTCACCTCGTGGCAGCCATTGATCTTCCCAGATCCTTGTGTCTTGTCCAGACCCAATTCTTTTGATTAAGCCCAATTTGAGAGTGTCTCTTCCTTCTATCATTGCCCTCCAGATTTGACTTGGGTGGTTTCCCAACACCGCTTCTAGGATTGATGAGTCTGGGTAGTAGATGCTCTTCAGAATTCTCGCACTAAGCGAATCAGGATTTTGCAAGATTCGCCAGGCTTGCCTAGCCAACATAGCCATGTTAAATAGCTCAAAGTCTTTAAATCCGAGACCCCCCATGCTCTTTGGCTATGTCATTGTTTTCCAAGACACCCAATGTGGTTTCCTTTGTCCCTATTTAGAACCCCACCAAAACTTCCTGATAAGCATGTTAAGGTGTTCGCACAATCCCCTCGGGAGTTTAAAGCATGACATGGAATACACTGGAACAGCCTGAGCAACCGCTTTAACCAGTACCTCTTTAGCAGCCGTTGACATGGTATTTTCAATCCAACCCTGAATCTTGCTCCACAGTCGGTCCTTCAAATATTTGAATGCCCCATTTTTAGAAGAGCCAATATCAGATGGCATACCTAAATATTTCTCATTGAGAGTCTCGTTGGGGACATGTAGCAATGCTTTAATCTCTTGCCTTGTCCCCTCGGGAACACCCTTACTGAAGAAAATAGAACACATGGAGTAGTTTATCCTCTGGCCTGTAGCTTGGCAGTAGATATTCAAAACTAGGTTCACCTCGGTCGCTCCCATACCATTAGCCTTGAAGAACAGCAGGCTGTCATCAGCAAATAATAGATGGCTAACCGGTGGCTCGAGGGTGCCACCTGCAAACCTTGCAGATTGGATGACTCACTTTTAGATTTTAAGAGGCACGAAAGGCCCTCTGCTGCCAACAAGAACAAGTATGGGGAAATCGGGTCCCCTTATCTAATACCTCTGGACGGGTTGAATTCCTCCAGTCTCTTGCCATTAAACATTACTGAAAATTTCACCGAAGAAACAAGACTCATGACAATTTGTACCCATCTGTCCGTGAAGCCTAGCTTGAGCATTATAGCTTGTAGGTAGGGCCATTCAACCCTGTCGTAAGCCTTCATCATGTCAAGTTTTAGAGCACATGATTGATATTTCTTCGCCTTATTTCTCTTAATAAGTGCAAACACTCATAAGTCGTGATGATATTAAATGTAATTAATCTCCCTGGCACAAAAGCGGACTGCTCAGGTAGCACTAACTTTAGACGGTTAGATATCACCTTAGAAGCAATCTTGTACAAAACATTGCAGAGACTAATAGGGCGGAATTGAGACAACATTGTTGGATTCTTTACCTTGGGGATCAGGACCAATATCGTCTCGTTTATGCACTCAGTCGTCTCCTTCCCTTCCACTATTTTAAGGACCACTTGGGTCACTTCGTCACCACATACCTCCCAGTGTCGTTGGAAGAAATGCGCGGGATAGCCATCCGGGCCAGGCGCTTTTGTCGGAAACATCTGGAACAACGCCGTTTTGACCTCAGCTTGTGTGTATGGTGCATTTAGCATATCATTCATCTCCGGAGTGACCTTGCATGGCACTGTATCGAGCACATGTTGCATGTTTTGAACCCCTTCAGACGTATAGAGATCTTTGTAAAAGGTGTTTGTCAAGGCCTCCATCTGATTGGTATCATCTGTCATCTCGCCATCTGGACGTAACAAAGCTTTGATCTGGTTTTTTCGTCTCCGCCGGCTGGCCCGTAAATGAAAAAAATACGTGTTCTTGTCCCCGTGTACCAGCCAGTCCAGCCTAGCTCTCTGACGCCATAAAATCTCCTCGCGATGATACAACTCAACCAGTCTGTCCGCAACCTTAACCTCTGCATGTGATGGCCCAGATCGCCCTTGGATCTCACGCAGTACTGTCAGCTGCTTTTTTAATGAGTTGATCTCCTGACGGATATTCCCAAAATGACAGCGTTCCCAGTTTCCTAGGTCACCCGACAAATTCTGCAGTTTGGACTGCAGTGCTACCACTGTACTTGGTGTAGGATCTCGCTCCCAGCATTGCTCATATCTAAAGACCCGTGGGGCCCTCCTGCATGCATGCAAGTTGTGCAGCCAGAGTAATATTGGTATGTGGTCGGACGTAGCCGCCTGCTTGTGTTCTACTTCGGCCGTAGGGAAGGCCAAGAGCCATTCCGCTGTGGCGTCCGCTCTGTCTAGTCTCACTCTCTTATATGTGCTCTCCAGCTACCTTCTTCTCGAACGTCCAGTTGGAGCCTGAGTAGCCAATATCTGACAGTCCACATATGTCCAGTGTATCCCAGAATGCATCCATCTGAGCTTGACTTCTCTGACCAACGCCATCGTGCTCATGCGCATGCAGGACTTCATTAAAATCACCAATAGCCACCCATGGAAGGTTGCTGACCCCCACAATGCCCCGGAGCATGTTCCACGTCTTGTAACGCTCATTCACCTGGGCCTCTCCATAGACGAAGGTGGCCCTGAACTGTGTTTCAGCTAGATCCTCGACCATAGCATCTATGTGATATTCCGAATAACCAATAATCTCAACTTTTATGTCATCTTTCCAAAAAAGACCAATTCCACCGCTCCTACTAGAGCTGCTAATAGCATAACTTTTATTGAACCCTAGAGTACCTACTAGATTCTCCACTCTCAAGCCCTCTATTTGAGTTTCAAGAATACATAATATAGAGGGGGCATGTTGCCTCGTGAGGTCACGAAGCTCGTGAACTGTCGCGGGTTTGCCAGCCCCGCGGCAGTTCCAAGTTAGGATACTCATTGCGCCTGGCGCGACCCCGCTAGGGGGCCCGCCTTTCGCACATCAGGGTTTGTTGATGAAGTCGTACTCTTCGTGTCTTGCTTGTCACTCGGTGCAGTCTTTGGCCTCTTGAGGTCTTGCTTAGATGGACTTGGCGGCATGGTAGCTGGTGGGAGGGCCAAGGCATTACTCACTGGGAGCGGGCAAAGTGTACCATCGCCTATCTTAAGAATAACTTGGCCAGCATCTCTCTTTCTGTTTTCTTCCGCGTCCACCATTGCTGTGTCATCCAGCGGATCCTCAAAACAACCCGTGCTATGGCTCTGTCCTGCTCCACGTCCTACACCTCTCCCTGATCTGCCTCGACCTCTATTCCCTCCAGAACCTCTTCCTTCTCCTGGCCCTCTACCCGGTCCCTTGAACCACGAGGCTTTAAGATCTTTGAACACAAGTGCTGCTGGGGGATGGACCCCGTCCCCGCACTCCTTGAACAGGTGCCCAAGATAACCACAAACTGCACACCAATCTGGAAGTCTTTCAAATTTGATCCTGAAAAGAACTCTCTGGAGGGCATCTTTCTTCTTGATAACTAGCGAGACCGCATTCTTCATAGGTTTTGTTACATCGATCCTCGCCCGCACACGGGCAAAGTTTGCTTCAAAGTCATGTGACTTGGGTTCAGCAAATATGTATTCACCCAGCAAGGGCCTTGATCTTGGGGAAGAATCCATCAGGAAGATCGTGAATTTGCATCCATATGTCTATCTTGTTGAGCTCTATTGTCGAGGGCTTGGTATAGCCATCATACGAAGCCAGGATCACCGCTTTACCCTTGAAAGTCCACGGCCCCTCCTCCATCACGCATTCCCAATCCCCCAAGCAGGTGAACTGCAGCGTGTAGAGGTTATCTTCAAGCGGCCTGATTTTCACCTCTTTTGCTAGGTCCCAAGCAATCCTCATCTAATATAGAACCAATATTGGCTGTAGGGTTTCTCCGTATGCACCCGTGCAATGGCCATCCACCGCGTCGCCTCTGCCTGCAGCTCATCGTCGTCAATGATCACGTCCTGGAGGTCATCCTCCTTCAATCCCAATTCTGCCATTAGCGCCTCCAGATCGGACACTTCCGCGCCAGATCCTGAAGGCCTATCATCCATGTTTCTCTTGCCCGAGAAAGGCTGATCCGCGGGCGGTATAGTCCCCATCAGAACCCCACACCCGCCGCTCGGGAGGTGCGAGCCCCACGATCGCCGGCGAGAGGAGGGCAGCGGGGTAGAGAGATCTCTACGGTGAGGCGTCTAGCGTCGCCGCCGAGAGGAAGCGATACCCTAACGAGAGGGGAAATTCGAGGAACGACGAGTCGACGCCTATATATGCTTCATAAAACGCGATGACCACGCGTGAAGGCTGTGGGCCAGCCCAATCTGATGAGCTCCCTTGAATGTTTTTTCTGTTTCTTTTCCTTTTTTTTTGGAAAACTGACTGCTAGGTATTTTTGGTTCTTTTCTGTTTGGTTTTTTAAAAGAGATGTTCGGTGTCTGCTTTAAAATATTTTCATGTGTATCCAGAAATGTTTAGCATGTATTAAAAAAATCATTATACATTGGAAAATGTTCACAGTATGTTATTTTTGCAGTAAACTAAAAAAGATGGTTCATCCTAGTTTTTTTTATTTCTATTAAAAAATATGCATCATATGTTAAATAGAATTTTGTTGTACATTAGCAAATGTTCACTTCTTATAAAGAAAATATTTACATTATATTACATCGAAAAAAGTTATAGTACTCCCTCCGTCCCAAAATTCTTGTCTTAGATTTGTCTAAATATGAATGTATCAAGTCATGTTTTAGTATTAGGTACATCCATATCTAGACAAATCTAAGACAAGAATTTTGGGATGGAGGGAGTATAAAGAAGTTTCAAAAGGAAAAAATGCAAAATAATCCAAAAGAAAACCAAACCAAAAGAATAAAAAAAATAAAAAAACAGAGGGAAAACCAAAACTGGCACCTCTTGTAAATGACACTCCTAACTTCCCTGACAAGTGGCACAATGTGCGCCACTTATATCAACCTGACAGTTTTCCCTTTTTTTGTGTATTCATTTTAGTAACAATTACTGTTTATTTAATCTGGTGCGCAACACGAGACCTACCGGTCGATGCCTATATGCTTTTCTGCTTTTCTGTTTTTTTGTTTTTCTTTTATTAATACATGGCCCGGCTCCCTTGAATGTGTTATTTTTTTTCCTCCTATTGGAAAACTGACTATTGGATATTTTTGGTTTTTTCCTGTTTGGTAGATGTTTGGTGTGTGCTTTAATTTTTTTTCATGTGTATCAAAAAATATTTAGCATATATTAAAAAATAAGCATCGTACATTAGTAAATGTTCACAGTATGTTACTTTTACAGTAAACTAAAAAGATGGTCCATCATAGATTTTTGTTTTATTTCTATTGAGAAATATGCATCATATGTTAAATAGAATTTTGTCGTACATTAACTAATGTTCCCTGCATGTAAAGAAAATGTTTACAGTATTTACATTGAAAAAAGTTATAGTATAAAGAAGTTCCAAAAGGAAAAAATGCAAAATAATCCGAAGAAAACCAAACCAAAAGGAAAAACATAAAAAACATAAGGAAAACCAAAACTGGCATCTCTTGCAAATGTCACTCCCACCTTCCTGACAAGTGGCAGCCACTTATCTCAATATGAGAGTTTCCCTTTTTTCGTGTATTCGTTTATTCAAAACAGTATATCTCTTAAACCGTGCATCCAAATGCCGAACCGTTTTCACCTCTGGATTTCCCGCGTCAAGATCTTAGAAACTATATCCCATGTTAATGGATTTTGACGAACCTTTTTTTCACGGATAAACGTGAAATCCAGAAATCATACAAAACGGAATTAAAAAACAAAACCAAAAACAGCAAAAAAAACACACACAAAAAATGGAAGAAGCAAATCAGAAACCCAAAAGTGCAATTATGCTTCATTCTTTTGGAAGCACAGGTTGTGCTTTTCTCTTTTTAGGAAGCATAGGTGTGCTTATCATAGACGCACATGTTGTGTTTCTCCCGGAAGCAATGCTAAGCATATGTTGTGCTTCTTGCGAAAACAGGGAAGCACATGTCACGGAAAATCGTTACTTTTTGGAAAAACAATTTTTTCCCCATCAAACCTAGGGAAATCCAAGAAAAAACCAAAGAGCCGGAAAAAACCACAGATAAAACCCAAAAACGCGTACAAAAATAGAAAAAAAATCATGCTCCTACAGGGTGCGACAGGTGGCGGCGCTGGGGTGGCATTTCCTAAATGGCGCTTAAGGCGCCTGTTTATTCAATACACGCTAACGTGTGCACACCCTTGCCTCCACTTGTGCCAGCCCATCTTACAATTTTTTTTCTTTTTCTGTACAAATCTTGAGAAAAGATTTGAACTCTGTACCAGCAGGGTGACAGCGCAGCCAACTTTGTTTTTCCTAGTTTCCTTGTTTTTATACATCTTCAAATAACAAATGTGAATCTGCTTTTATATTTTTATTTTTTAAAATTCGTTGAACTTTTTATAAATCGATTAACTTTTTTTCAAGTTCAATATTTTTTTTCAAAATTGAACTTTTCTTTAAAATTGATGATTTTTTTCAAATAAATGAACTTCTATTTCTAATTTGATGAACTTTTTTCTAATTCACTGGACTATTTTCAAAAAAAAATAATTTAAAATGTTGATGAACATTTTTTTTCTAATTTGATAAACATTTTTGCCAAATTCGATTAACTTTTTTCAGAATCGGTGAACTTTTTAAATGTTAATGGCCTTTTTTTCAAATGCAATGAGTTTTTTAATTTTGGTTAACTTTCTTTCAGTTTCGATGAACATTTTCAAAATTGATGAACTTATTTTCAAATTCTTGAACTTTCTAAAGTTTGTGAAGTTATTTCAAAATCCGTGATTTTTCACATTTTTTTTGTTTTTTGAGATTTTTTTAATCTTTTAAGGAAAAACTTACCTTTTTAAAAAGTCAATGGTTGACCAGACTGGTCTACAACTGTACAAAATGCGATCGAGCGAGGAAAACCGGCCAAGAAGGGATCGAGCACTCGCCCTCTACATAGGCGGGCCCATGAGGAGGGGCGGCGAGCGCCGGTTCCCTGGCGCTTAAGGCGCCACATAGGAGCACCTGTAGAGGGTAACCATTAGCTTTTTTTAGTGCTGGGTACTCCCGCAAGACCATAGTATATATTTGGCCCAACCGACTCAGCCACGGGCTCACACCAACAAGGCAAAATTATTAAAGATCACTCTCACCTTCCCAGGGTGTGACAAGCGGCGCGCTACATGTGCGTCACTTGTCGCAACCTGAAAATTTCCCCCTCTTTCGTAGATCCGTTTATTCAAAACCTCTTAAGCCGGGCGTCTAAATCTCGAACCGTTTTCATCATTGGATTCCTCCCGTCGAAATCTTCAACACTGTATCCCATGCTGATAGATTTTAACAAACTTTTCTTTCATGGAAAAACCATACAAAAAAACCAAATTGGGAGCATGGTTTTTCCCTTTACGAAAGAGGCACTGTCGTGCCTCTCGCGAAATCACAGTCGTGCCTCTCACGGAAGTAAAACCGTGCCTCTCGCGGAAGAAAAAAAACAGAAAACATATTTTTTCCGTTTATTAGAGGCACGACCGTGCCTCTTGCGAAAGCATAACCGTGCCTCTCGCAGAAGCAAAACCGTGTCTCTCACAGAAGCAAAAAAGAACTGAAAACACATTTTTTTTCTCCGTTTCGGAGAGGCATGGTCGTGACTCTTGCGAAAGCAAAACTGTCTTCTCGCAGAAGAAAAATAAAACAGAAAACACGATTTTTTTTTAATTTCCAAGAGGCACGGTCGTGCCTCTCGCAAAAGCAAAACCGTGGCTCTCGTGGAAGCAAAACCGTGTCTCTTGCAAAAGCAAAACTGTGCCTCTGATGGAAGGAATAAAAACTAAAAACGCGTTTTTTTTGTTTCCGAGAGGCATGATTGTGCGTCTCTCAAAAGTAAAAATGTGCCTCTCGCGGAAGCAAAATCACGTCTTTCGCAGAAGCAAAAAAGAAAAGCTTTTTTCACGCAAAACGTCGTTGGAAAGCTAAGGAAAAAAGAAAAAAAATGGCGCAAAAGCTAAGGAAGACCGGTGGAAAACCAAAACGTCGAAAAACCTCCAGAAAAATACCATTTAAAAAGCCGAAAACACGTGCAAAAAAATAAAAATGAAAAACAAAATCTGAAGGGAGCGCCGAGAGCGCGAAATGTGGCGGACAGCTAAGAGCACGTCAAATGGCGCTGATCGTTGTGAGACTCCCGAAGGAGCGCCCGTCAAGCCCGAACAATGCAATGCAAGGCCGAGTTGTATGCGAGGAATTCTCATTCATTCCCAGGCCCAAATAAACGAAAGCTGACGCTTCCTTCAAAAAGAAAAAAAAACTGAGCCCAGTGTAATTTGGAAGTGAGATTTTCTTCGCACACATACAAACATAATCAATGAAGTAATAGTATATATCTTCGGTCAGAAACAAATACACTCTAAAAAGCTTAGAAATACACAGTACCCCTACTTAGGTCCTACACGCTATGCCCTAATCTGCATAAGCAGGATAAGAACAAAAAGAGAGCGGGGCCAGGCCATGCCATTTGCAGAAGCTCTCACACACATCCGAACAGAGCTGATGCTCCAAGCATCCAAACGCTCAGGTCCCCAGGGATCTTCCATTTGGCTCACTCCAGCAGCTGCCAGATCGCCATCGTGGCGCGAGCGACTAGCTCCAAATCAGGGCGCTGAACATCCTGCGATACCTCCTGCCACTGCCAGGCAAGACAAGGCCTGCTAAGCTCCTGCCAGCCAAGGAGGCGAACTTAACATTAGGAAAATGATCAGCAACAAAAAATTATGCTTACATCTGAGCTGACGCAGCCAAGCCGATGCGTACGACCGAGCTGATGCACCAAGTGTCCTAGTCATCCTCTGATGTGGACACCTGCAAAAAAAAAACAGCTCCTCGCATTAAAATTACCGGCAGAGGTTGCCCCTAGGCCAGCCGCTGTCAAGGAAGAGGGGTTTTCATCGGCCGTCGCTTTCCCGGCGAAGAAGATCTGGTTTCACAATGTTGAATCAGTTTGGGTTTGCAGGACAAAGACAGCCATTAATTAAGGGTGCACTCCAAACATCATTCAGGCACTTTCTACTGGTGGCACTGGCACTGAAACGGATCGGTAAATAAATTATTTCACCACCATGGCGAGTGCAATGAAAGCTCTGGGGATTTTGTTACTGCGTAATTCTCAAATGTTTACTCAGTCTATGTATTATTTAGACAGCTGCATGTACTTGAGAGTAAAAAACAGAGAAAAACTTGAGAAGCAATAGAACAAGAGGATAGTGAACAAAGAAAAAGATAGACAGGTTCCTTCAAACAGCTTTTGTGTTTGAAGTTGAAATCTAATGTTAAAAATCCAGCAAAAACAAAAAATCATGGTGAGTTACTGACTCAAATGGGAAAAGGTCATCTGTGAAGGAGTGCACTTCGAAGGGTGAGCGAATAGGATATGTAGCTCTTGTAGACAGTTCTGTTATCCTACTCGTCTCTAGGTTGGCATAGCACCTTGTTGACACATTTATCTGTGTCATTTTCCTTTTTTTACCCAACTGTCAACCACATCTAACTTTATGGTTGCTCTTGTGAATGGACTTACCTGCGAACTAACAAGACAATGACACTATAAAAGCAGAAGTTCACTCAGCAGCTAGAGCAATAGACACACGGCGCTAGTTAATTACCTGGTAGGCATAGCATGGGAGAAACAAATAATGCAAGAGCTGATGGTGGAGTCAAGGGTGGAGAAGAGGAAGAGAAAGGCAGGAAGAAGATGACCAAGGGTGGTAAGGCGTCGTTCCATGACCTGTTCAAGAACGCGGATGCCACTGATGTGGTGCTGATGCTGGTTGGCACGGTCGCCGCGCTTGCGAGCGGCATGTCACAGGTGGTCATGTCGATCATCTTCGGGCGGATGGTAGATGCCTTTGGAGGTGCCACCCGGGGCACCATCCTTCCCCGAGTTGACAAGGTACCCTTTTGCTTCTGTATGAATCTGCAAGCATGCAACGCCACTGAAACTTGTTACATGTTTGCTGATAAGAACTTGCTTACAGGACACAGATATGAAATTACACATTAACCTGATAAGAGATTCTTGATTTTTCATGCCCTCAATTTACAAATACACACATCATGTTCTTTTATTTGAATATATCAGAAGAATATGGATCTTGTGATATGGCTGTCATATTTCTTTCAGGTGGTTCTAGAGTTTGTCTACTTAGCAATTGGAACATGGCCTGCTTGTTTTCTCCGTAAGTATGACCTACACATATGATCTTTACGGTATCTTCGCGTGGCCTTTGCCATTATTTATGTATTTCCCAGAAACAAGTAGATCCTATTGAATGCTACTATTCATCAAGCCACCAACCACCCAAGCTATGATACTCAATTACCATAAGAGTCAGAGGTTTCTCAATAACAAAATTTGTTGCAGAGACACTTCAGTACCATGACATATTATTTATGTACTCCAAATATGTATGATGTTGTACGTTGTCATACTTGATCGTGTAAATATAGCATACGAGTATGTCTTTGATAGTTCAACTCCGTATAATTTGAGTATGTTAATACCTATGAATATAATATGCTCAAAATCAAGTGTTTTGAGCATCATAATACCTAGGAATACCACAGGCGCATACTCAATATCAGATCGCCCATCGATGCTTCTACTGCATCATGAGTTTCATTTAATATCCACTGAAATCATTCTTTCAATAATAATACATATGCTTACCAGAGATATCATGCTGGACCGTGACTGGGGAGAGGCAGGCAGCTCGCTTTCGATCTTTGTATCTCAAGTCGGTTTTGAGACAAGACATGGCATTCTTTGATACAGAAATGAAAGGTGGACAGGTAGTGTTCGGTACATCTGCTGACACAATACTAATTCAAGATGCGATTGGTGAGAAGGTACAAAGAATGCAGCTTCTTCTTTTCCTTTACCTGCTACAAAAGAAGAATATGTTGCTTAGTTACTACCCCAGTGATGCTTTAACTTCTATTAGAATATATCTATTGTTTTTGGTGTTTGGTGGATGATCACCGAAAGCCAATAAACATGACGATAATTATACTTGTAGTAAGACCTTGATATAATTCAGCATTAACAGTTTGCATTAAGTCATAATCTTATTTAGTTCTTGTTTTACATTTTCCCATTCCTTTTCTCCAGGTAGGGAAGTTTCTACAGCTTCTTACCACTTTCATTGGTGGGTTCACGGTGGCATTTATCAAAGGCTGGCTCCTAACCCTTGTAATGCTTTCTACTATACCACCACTAATCGTTGCAGCTGCAATCGTCTCAAAGATGCTTTCCAAAGTATCTAGCGAGGGCCTAGCATCATACATCGATGCAGGAAATATTGTAGAACAGACAATTGGATCCATAAGAACGGTAGGCCCTTTGTTGATGACGTAATCATGAACGACAAGTCCTTAGCTAACCAGTATTCATACTGTAACAGGTGGTTTCATTCAATGGCGAAAAGAAAGCAATGGACCAGTACAACAATCTCATAAAGAAGGCATACAAGGGTACGATCAAGGAAGGGGCTATTCAAGGTTTTGGCCTGGGTTTCCTTTCTTTGGTCTATTTCTCCAGCTTTGGACTAATTGTATGGTATGGCAGTAAGTTAACCCTTGACAGAGGATATAGTGGAGCAGATGTCATGAACATATTGTTTGCTGTCCTTGTAGGAGCAAGGTTAGTAATGACACAAAAATATCTGCACCCCAGCTACTAACCAAGTTCCACTAATATAGATCAACATGCTATAGTGCTTCACAACAAATTGCTAAATACTTCCATAAATCAAACCTTAAGATGAAATATGTGTCCTAACTTTGCAAATCTTCAATTGTTTGGGTTAGAGCATTGGGTGATGCAACCCCCTGCATTGCTTCCTTTGACGAAGGAAGAGTTGCCGCATACAGATTGTTTACAACAATCAACAGGAAACCAGAGATTGACTATGATGATACTACTGGTGTTGTGTTAGAAGACATCAAAGGTGATGTAGAGCTGAGGGATGTGTCTTTCAGTTACCCAAGCAGACCAGAGCAACTAATATTTGATGGATTTTCAATGCATGTATCAAGCGGCACAACAATGGCCATAGTTGGGGAGAGTGGGAGTGGCAAAACAACAGTCATTAATTTAGTTGAGAGATTTTATGATCCACAGGCTGGCGAAGTGTTGATCGATGGAATGAACATCAAGAGTTTCAAGCTAGAATGGATGAGAGGGAAGATTGGCCTTGTTAACCAGGAACCAGTACTCTTCATGACATCTATAAAGGAGAACATAGCCTACGGAAAAGAGGATGCAACATTGGAGGAGATCAAGAAAGCAGCCGAGCTTGCCAACGCGGCAAGATTCATTGAAAATTTGCCTAATGTACTTACATAAACACAATCTGTTCAACAATAGCCCGGGCCCACGTATATAAACATAAACCTAATGATGTCTACATATGTTTTCAGGGTTATGATACAGCAGTTGGACAACGTGGTGCCCAGCTTTCAGGGGGGCAGAAGCAAAGGATTGCGGTTGCGAGAGCCATCCTAAAAAATCCGAAAATCCTTTTGCTCGACGAAGCGACTAGTGCATTGGATTTAGAGTCTGAGAGGGTTGTCCAAGAAGCACTAAGCAACATCATGGTTGGGAGAACCACGATTGTCGTGGCACATCGTTTGAGCACTGTTAGAAATGCCCACTGCATATCAGTTGTTTCTGGAGGAAAAATAGTCGAACAAGGTTAGTATCTCCCCTGCTCGATCTTTACTTTGGTTCTGTACCGAAACAGATAAACTAATTTGAAATGATACACTCAGGACATCATGATAAATTGGTAAAGGATCCTGACGGAGCATACTCTCAACTTATTCGGATACAAGAGACACACCAAGAAACTTGCGAGCAGTTAAATGCTGGATTATCAAGCCCGTTATCTAAAAGAAATCAAGCACAATCAATTAGTACAAGTTCAGCTGGGAGCAGCCATCATTCTGTAATTCCCCCTGTCAACTTGCCTGGCCCTACTGCATTACTTGATTATGATGGTGCAGATGGTGAGAAAGCAAGCGAGAACACAGATGTCAAGGTTTCCAAGAAGGCCCCAATGGGACGCTTAATTAGCCTAAACAGACCAGAGACGGCATTTCTTCTATTTGGTTCTCTTGCGGCAGCAATTGATGGAACTGTCTACCCAATGATGGGTTTGGTAATGGCTAGTGCTGCTAAAACATTCTATGAATTACCAGCAGACAAGCGACAGGAAGATTCTATCTTTTGGGGATTGCTGTGTATTGGGCTGGGTGCAATGGGTATGATATCAAAGCTAGCAAATAGCCTTCTATTTGCAATAGCTGGTGGGAAACTTATAGGACGCATTCGCGCTTTCACATTTAAAAACATAGTGTACCAAGATGCTGCTTGGTTTGATCATCCTGCAAATTCTAGGTGAGATATCTTAATTTATTCTCAAAATGGAACAATGAAGATACTAACAATCCCTTTCATCTCTTATTAGTGGAGCACTTGGTGGAAGGTTATGTGTTGATGCCCTTAATGTGAGACGCCTTGTAGGGGGTAACTTGGCCTTAATAATCCAATGTACTGCAACACTTATTTGTGGAATAGTAATAGCTATGATTGCAGACTGGAAGCTTTCGTTGGTCATCTTAATTGTAGTTCCTTTAATGGGTCTCCAGGCTTATGCTCAAGTGAAGTTCCTACAAGGGTTTAGTCAAAATGCTAAGGTGAGCCATGAATTAGCACTATTCTATGAAAAAGTTCTTTAGTCTTATTTTTGCCTCTTTTTTCCATTTCTAAAGTACAAAATCTTGAAAGGTAGACTCGATACACACCTCATGCTGACAAAAGGTGGATAACTTAGAACAGCTGATTAACAGTTGTCTCTGTGCTACTATGATGTCAACAGTGCTTTCTTTCTTATTAACATTGCTATATTGGTGACACTTGTAATATATTTTCCCCATCATTTCTGAATATGTGATAACAGACCATGTACGAAGAAGCAAGTCAAGTGGCAACTGACGCAGTTGGTAACATGAGAACAGTGGCCTCTTTTTGTGCCGAGAAGAGAGTGGTGACAAAATACAATCAGAAATGCCAAGCTTCTAAAAACCAAGGAATTCGAACAGGAATAGTTGGAGGCATTGGTTTTGGTTTCTCATATACGATGCTATATGTCACGTCTGCTCTATGTTACTATGTTGGTGCGAAGTTTATTAGTCAAGGCAACTCCGATTTTGGCGGCGTCTTCAAGGTAACCACTAGGAATCATTTCAATACAACAAAACATTCTATCCAGATATCCTACTATGATATTTACTTCAAATTATTATAATGCAGGCTTACTTTGCTCTGGTTTTGGCCATGATTGGAGCATCACAAACTAGTGCTATGGCTTCTGATTCAGCCAAGGCAAATGATTCTGCAACTTCCATATTCAAAATCTTAGATAGAAAATCCCAAATCGATTCCAGCAGCGAAGAGGGTTCTACCATGGAGCTTGTCAAGGGTGACATTGATTTTATGCATATCAGCTTCAAATACCCATCCCGTCCAGATGTTCAAATATTCAGCGATTTCACCTTGAACATTCCCTCTAGAAAGGTCTTATTCAAAACCAGAAGTTATTTTTTCATTTTCTCACTGTTATCCTGAGAGGGTTCAATTTACTATTCTTCAGTAAAAAAAATCCCAGGAATTTACTTAGAAACATGTTTGTTGCAGACTGTTGCGCTTGTTGGTCAAAGTGGCAGCGGCAAATCTACAGTAATCGCTTTACTAGAGCGTTTCTATGATCCAGATTCTGGTGTGATCTTATTGGATGGAGTGGAAATAAAAAACCTAAAGCTGAGTTGGTTGAGGGACCAGATGGGATTGGTAAGCCAAGAACCAGTCCTTTTCAACGACACAATACGAGCCAACATAGCGTATGGAAAGCATGAAGAGGTAACCGAGGAAGAGATTGCTGCGGCTGCTAAAGCAGCCAATGCCCATGAGTTCATATCGAGCATGCCACAGGGGTACAGCACGTCAGTTGGAGAGAGAGGGACCCAACTGTCCGGCGGGCAGAAACAGCGCATAGCTATTGCAAGGGCTATTCTGAAGGACCCACGGATACTGCTTCTGGATGAGGCAACAAGTGCGTTAGATGCAGAGTCAGAGAGCGCCGTTCAAGACGCATTGGACCGCGTGATGCTTGGGAGGACAACTGTCACCGTGGCACACCGCCTCTCGACGATCCAGGGGGCTGATATAATTGCAGTTCTGAAGGACGGCGCAATCGTGGAGAAAGGAACGCATGAGACCCTGATGGGCATCGCGGGCGGGGCATATGCTTCGCTTCTAGAACTTCGCCCCAATGCAACATAATATGGTGATTCGACAATGCATCGATTTGAGCTACCGAATTGTACTAGTACTGGTAGTACAGTTGGCTTAGGCAATTTAGTCTGTTAGATATACTACTGCTGGAAATGCAGGCGCTTATCGAAATAT
>NC_041381.1:642389451-642415022 GCF_002162155.2 Triticum dicoccoides
GGCTACTGGTGGCCGTCTCAGGGGATCCTCGTCGACGCTGAGACAGCAACAGGCGCAGCCATCACCGAACGAATCTTCTCTGCCGGCGGGCCAGACTGCGTGCGGCGCTTGGCTCCGGCTGGTCCCGCCGTTCGCGGCGCAACCGCGTGCAGCGCCGGCGACCTCCTCGCCGGCGAACGCGAACCGGAGGACCGAGGCCTCCGCCGCTGCGAGGGAGCATGCGCCGGGCAGGGGACAGGCGGACGCCGGCGGCAGGGGAGGGATATTCGGCCCGCGAGAGAGGATGGGCTGGACTAGGTGGTGAAATGGAAGGGCTCGGCCCATCTAGACCGGGGCGGTTTATTTGCCGCTTCCTATTTCGCGTTTAAGGCATCAAATACAGCGGGCAACTAATTAAGGAGTGCGGGTTCCCCTCTCGTTAGGGTTTATGTTCCTCTCGTCGCCGCCGGCGCTGTGGAGAAAATCTTCCTTCCCTCCATCGTTCTCTGCTTCCTTTGGCTGGGACGGATCCAAGGGTAGCTCGTGCTACTCCCCGGCCCTGACTAGGTTTCAGATTGTGGGGGTTTTCTAGGGTTTCCTCGTTCAACTAGTCCTCTCTTCTGGGGGCTGGTAGATCGATCTGCCCTATCGTAAGGATGGCAGCACGCGGCGGGTCTTCGGCATTAGGCAACAAAGGGAAGGGGAAGATCGAGGATCTCATGAAAGAACTTGACCTGAAGGAGGATGATCTTGATGATGTGGTGTTTGAGGAGGAGGATGCCCCGTCAGAAAAGAACCTCGGGTGGATGATCTTGGTGCGGGTTCACATGGACAAAGACTTCAACAACTACTGGTTCTTCCGTCAGATGAGGGCATCATGGGATCTAGCAAGACCAGTCAAGATCAAGACTCTGGAGGAGAACCTCTTCATCATGCAGTTCGACTGTTTGGGGGACTGGGAGAAGGTTACTCAGGGGGGTCGTGGCACTTCAAGGGCAACCCAGTGATCATAGTCGTCTATGATGGCTACACCAAGCCAACTTTAATTGATCTGTTCACTTTTGACATTTGGGCACGCATCATCGATCTCCCAATTGCGTACCATGGAAAGGTTAAGGCACTGGCTGCTAGGTTGGGAGAGTTTGTGGAGGCCGAGCCCGCCTCCTTTGACTTTGAAGGAAATTTTTACAGGGTGCGAGTGCGCCTAGATGTTCACAAACCGCTAAAGAAAGCAACGTCCATAGTCCGTGCGGCAGAGCGCGAGATCTTTGCGGTGAAATATGAGCGCCTCCCAAATTGGTGTCAGGTATGTGGTATGATGGGGCATGAGTTCAAGGAACATGGGGATGGAGTGCACCCCCCCCAGCTTTGATGTACAAGAACCTGAGAGCACCGGCAGCTACAGCTTGGGCCACTAGGAGGCGCAACTACTCTTAGAGATCAAAAAAGGGGCAGAGCTCAGGAAAAGGGGATGCGGATGAGGTTGATGCATACGAGGATGATGATTCTGAGATGGAGGTGACCGATCCTAGTCGAAAGTGCTCTTCTGAGGAAATAATTGGGAACCAAAACCCGACGACTACAACAAGCCTGGAGTTGGTCCCTGTTGACAAGAACAAGGGCGCGCCAGTAGTTCCCCTTAGCCCTCCCCCCCAAGCAGGACCCAAAGAGGTCTAAAACGGTGATGGGACTAGAGAAGAACGGTAATGGAGTGCTGAAGAGGACCCCTAGCAGTCACAAACCCAATGATGCAAGATCGGCGGCCTCCCTGGCGGAGGACCGCCGGGCACAATGAGTATCTTGTGCTGGGAACTGTCGCGGGATTGGCAACGCCCCGACAGTTCAAGAGCTACGCGAACTCGCGACAAAGTTTGCCCCTAAAGTACTTTGTATAGTTGAAACTCAGATCGATAGAGTTAGAGTAGAAAGCCTAACAAGTACTTTAGGTTATGATAATTCATTTGCTGTTGACTCCTCTGGTAGGAGTGGAGGTTTGGCTATCTTTCGGAACAATGAAATAAGAGTTGAGAATTTGGGTTATTCAAAGTATCAGATAGACATCAGGGTGAGTGATCTTGGGGGTGACCTTTGGAGACTTTCATGTTTCTATGGGGAGGCACAAACGCACATGCGTTATCACACGTGGGATACAATGAAAAACTTGTCAACCCTGCATGACATACCTTGGTTATGTTTGGGAGACTTTAATGAGGTCCTTCGACATGATGAGCATGACGGAATTGGAGCTAGAAGCCAGTCACAAATACAAGGATTTAGAGATGTCATTGATGTGTGTGGATTGTTGTATCTTGGATTTAAAGGAAACAAATGGACGTGCGAGAAAAGGTTACGGGTGGGACGTACACTCGTGTTCGGTTAGACAGGGCGCTGGGATCGGTAAGCTAGTGTGATCAATTCCCTAATGCCACAGTCCAGCACCATACAACAGCCACGTCTGACCATACACCGATCCTTTTGCATCTGGCTCCGGCTAGTACAGAGAAGAAGGCAAAGATCTTCAGATATGAAACTATGTGGGACACACATTCAGAGCTAAAACCCACGATCCGCGTTGCATGGGAGCCGAACAACCATAATATGATGGCCAGCAACGTCTGCGCTAAGCTGGTTGCACTCGCGAACAATTTAGGCGACTGGTCCAAGGCAACCTTTGAAAGCATCCGGGGGGGATCAGAAGTTTGAAAAAGGAACTCGAAAGGATGCGGAGTGATGTGTTGAGGACTGGGCCGTCAAGTGCTGAGATTAAAATCAATGATCGTTTGATCGAGTTATATATGCGTGAGGAACTAATGTGGCGGCAACGCTCCCGAGTGGAATGGCTCTCGGCTGGGGACAAAAACACGCATTTTTTCCATCTGCGTGCATCTTTGAGGAGGAGGAAGAACCTGATCAAGGCATTACAAAAGACAGACGTCCATCTTATAGATGATCTTACTGAAATGCAACAACTAGCTCTGGACTTTTACAAAAATTTGTACACATCTGAGGGAGTGCAAGGGGTAGTCGAGGTGCTTGAGCATGTCCCAACCAAGGTTACCCCAGCCATGAATGATATTCTGTTGGCACCATACGAAGAAAAGGAGGTAAAAATGACACTTTTTCAGATGTTCCCCACAAAGGCGCCGGGACTAGATGGTTTCCCCGCACACTTTTTTCAGAGGCACTGGGATATTTGTGGGGAGACGGTGACCAAGGCAGTTTTGAGCATAGTCCGTGGGGAAGAAAGCCCCGAGTGCTTGAATGACACAATGTTGGTGCTTATCCCAAAGGTACCTAACCCTACTCTATTGTCACAATTCCGTCCTATCAGTTTGTGTAATGTCTTCTACAAGATTGCATCCAAGGTGCTGGCAAATCATCTCAAGGTGATTCTACCTGATATCATATCTGCTGAACAGTCCGCTTTTGTTCCTGGTAGACTCATCACAGATAACATTATCTCAGCATATGAGTGCCTTCATTTCATGAAGAGGAATAGGTCAAAGAATAACACTTTTTTGTGCACTGAAATTGGATATGATGAAAGCTTACGATAGAGTTGAATGGGATTATCTCAAGTCTGTTATGAAAAAACTGGGCTTTGCTGCACCATGGATAACTATTGTAATGAATATGGTGAGCTCGGTTTCTTTCTCGGTAATGTTTAATGGAGTAAAATCAGAGGAGTTCAAACCCACACGGGGTATTCAACAGGGAGATCCAATCTCTCCATGCCTCTTCTTGTTGGCAGCAGAGGGCCTTTCGTGCCTCTTATATTCCTAGAATCAGTCATCCCAGCTCGACGACATTAAGGTGGCACCATCGGCTCCACCAGTAAGCCATCTTTTATTCGCAGATGACAGCCTGCTATTTTTCAGAGCGAGCGTTGATGGAGCAGAAGCAGTACCAAACCTATTGGATACATATTGTTTGGCATCAGGCCAAAGAATTAATAGAGAGAAGTCTTCTATCTTTTTTAGCAAGAGAACTCCGGAGATAGTTCATGATGCTGTTAAGGGTTTCTTGCATGTCCCGAATGAATCGTTGAGTGAAAAGTATTTGGGTATGCCAACAGACGTGGGGCACTCAAAGAAGGGCACTTTTAAATATTTGAGCGATCGCGTTTGGGACAAAGTAAAAGGCTGGATGAGTAAACGCCTATCATCGGGAGGCAAGGAGGTTTTGATCAAATCGGTTGCCCAGGCAATCCCGATTTTTTCTATGGTTTGCTTTAAGTTACCAAGAGGATTGTGTGATCACATCAAATCCGTCATAAGGAAGTTTTGGTGGGGCTGCAGACAAGGGGAACGAAAACCTTCTTGGGTCTCATGGGATGTCATGACCCGCCCTAAGTACTTAGGAGGGCTTGGTTTCAGGGACTTGGAGCTTTTTAACTTGGCACTATTGGCAAGGCAAGCATGGAGGTTCTTACAGAAACCATCGTCTTTGAGTGCTAGAATTCTCAAAGCCTCATGCTTTCCGAATACATCTCTCCTAGATGTTGAGTTGGGGTCACGCCCTTCACAGATTTGGCGAGCGATCATTGAGGACCGAGACGTACTCAAGCAGGGCTTGATAAGGCGAATTGGCAATGTCCAGACGACGGGCATTTGGGCAGACAATTGGATATCGAAAGAGACTACTCCAAGACCCATAACCTCACTTGTGACAAATCCCCCGATGAAGGTCTCGGAGCTCTCACACCATCGGCTGGCGAATGGACGTGGGACTGATTCGATCGGTGTTTCTCCGATTTGATGTTGACGCAATCCTCAAGATCCCGGTTTGCACGAGTAACACGAAAGATTTTTTGGCATGGTATCCCGATCCCAAAGGGAGGTTTTCAGTTAGTTTAGCATACAAGTTCCTCGCGAAAACAAAGTTGCAGAGGGAGGAGTAGCTCGAGGGTAGATCCGGGTCCTCATACAACGACAGAGAGGAAAAAGCATGGACATCTCTATGGAAACTCTTGATCCCTTCAAAGATCAGGGTCTTCCTCTGGAGACTAGCGCGCCATTCTTTACCCACAACTGATGTGCTGCATAAACGGAACATGGTGAACCAGTCTACCTGCCCGCTTTGCGGCATAACTGATTCATGGAGACATGCACTTGTATCCTGTACCATGTCCAGATGTATCTGGGCCCTATTTGATGATAGTCTTGTTGCAAAGATGGCAGAAAATATGGAGCCAAGTGCTAAGAATAGGATGTTTGACCTATATGAAAACCTAGAGCATGCAAGTTTTACAAGAATGGCGGTAACTCTGTGGGCGGTCTGGTATGCTAGGCGCAAAGCTATCTATGAGGCAATTTTTTAGAGTCCACAGCAGACCATCCTCTTTGTTAACAGATTTCTGGAAGAACTAGAGCAGCTAGCGATGGCTAATGCAAGACCGGCTGTCGGTGTCAAAACCGCCGGATCTCGGGTAGGGGGTCCCAAGCAGTGCGTCTTAGGATCAATGGTAAAGGGAGGCAAGGGACACAATGTTTACCCAGGTTCGGGCCCTCTCGATGGAGGTAAAACCCTACTCCTGCTTGATTAATATTGATGATATGGGTAGTACAAGAGTTGATCTACCACGAGATCAGAGAGGCTAAACCCTAGAAGCTAGCCTATGGTATGATTGTTGTTCGTATATGTCTATCGACTAGCCTGGCCCCGGTTTATATAATGCACTAGAGGCCTAGGATAACAAGAGTCCTAGCCGAATACGCCGGTGGGGGAGGAGTCCTTATCTTGATCGCCAAGTCTTGTGGATTCTTCCTTGTATGCGGCAGCTGTCCGGACTGGCCCATGAGTATACGGCCATGGGGGTCCTCGGCCCAATCCAACTGATCGGGAGATGACGCGTTGAGTACCCCTAGTCCAGGACACCGTCAGTAGCCCCCTGAACCGGTCTTCAAGTTAGGGACGCTCCTTGATTCTTCCGAACTGTTCTTCATCTTCGGTTGCCGGTCTTGAAAACTGGTTCAACAAATCTTCTCATCTTCTATCTTGAGGATCGCCGAAATGCATTCGACGAGTTTACACGTCGGGTATCCGAGGAGCCCCTTTAAGTTTCCGGCCTTTATCAATGCCTTGTTATTTTTATGCCACACCTCGGGTTCGGAGTTGTTCCCGGGAGGCAGTGTCCTCTTGCGTCCGAGCTCTAACGCCGGACTGCATTCAAGGTATCTCTTGCAGCCGAGCACCAATGCCGGACTGCTTCCCGTCTCTAATGCCGGAATGTATCCGAGCTCTAACACCGGACTATGTATCCGAGCTCCAACGCCGGACTGTATCCGAGCTCCAACGCCGGACTACGTATCCGAGCTCCAACGCCATACTGTATCCGAGGTGTCGTAAATCACCTTGGTTCAAAGAAGTTTGAAGGAGTTTAGCCGAGCTTAATGCCGGAAATGCCCTCTATGGAGCCAGCCACTAGCGCCCGAGCTTTATGCCGGACTGCTTCCGAGGTGGTGCACCTCCCCAAATGTGGGCCAATTTTTTTCAATATTTTTGATTGGTGCAATTTATTCTCTACCGAGATACATAGCCAGTAGCCCTCAAGGTGGGTATCGGTCTAAAACCCGAGATGCACATGAAGGTTGACATAAGACCGGTGATCCCTGTAGCCGCTGAGACTCAGGTTGATTTGCAAAATTGGTCTGAGGATCAAGTCCTAGCTCGGCATAATACTTTGGGACACAAAAAGCGGCGTGCTCAGTCCTCGAGACTCAGGTTGGGTGCGGCCGACCAACCTGAGGATCAAAATCTCCTCGGAAACTTTATTGCACTTAAAATTTTCTGCATAGAACAGGCAATGCAGTAGCCCCCAAGACACTGGTCGGGTGGCAACACCAGATCAAGGGATCAATGTGCCCCTTTAATATTTGTAAATAATAAGCCCGAAGCCCAGTAGCCCCTGAGCCTTAATGCGGGCACGGGAGGCCGAATTAAGGATCGATATCCATAGTAAAATCACAAATTATGTGTAATGACTCTATGTATCCAAGTACTTTACGTCATTAATGCTCGGATCCGCATTGTACAAAACTTTGTTGACCGACCATCGGCTTCCACCTCCTCGGCCAATAGCCGAGGAGTGTTTGTCCTACTTTATAAAGCCTTTATGAGGCCAAAGATTTACAACAAACAAGGCAATCTGGCCGTACGGTTTTATAAACAAAGGTACGCGGAGAGAAATGTTATATTACTGTTTAACAGAAGAAATGTCTTCCAAAGAAAATAGTCCCGCTATCGGTTCCTTTCTTTGGGTTGTCATGCTAAGCATGATCATGAAACCTCAGCTCCAATGTAAGAGCAAAATATCGAGGATTTAGTTTGGGAGGCCAGTTAATAGCCCCCGGTAGTGTTCGGCGACAGTCGAGGTCAAGCCATAAACACTTCGGCCATTTTTATGAATGGCCCGTCGTTTAACGCCGTCATCGGATCGCTGACCAGTTTACGCTTATTGTGACAGTTAGTTTTCGGCTTTCTCCACTGAGGTGCTTAACCATGTGAGCTGGAAGCACAATCGCAGTTTTCTCCCTTTGCACACCTAGCCGAACAAAGTGGAACATAGGAGGCAAGTGCAGGAGCCGGGCAACCCAACTATTGACCGAAGACACAATTCGAAACCGATGCATATATAGCAATATCCAAGAATGTTTTTGCCGAATCTCTAAAGGTGTCCGGCGTTGCACTGCGAGACTTGTGCTGAAAACACACAAATAGTTTAAAAGTGCCATGGGCTTGAAAAGCCAAAAAACTTATTCAAAAGGTTAATGTCTGAACTAGATCAAGTGTTCGGTGCCAATCTGAAAATTGGACTTTAGAAAAAAAAGGCGCTTCTGCCGTGCTTTAACATGACACATCCTATCTCAAAACTTCAAGCGGGCCAGCCTACGACTTCAACCTCCTATCTTGAAGGCGGAGTACTTCTTACTAGGCTAGTTTAGCAAACTAAACTCTAGCGGCTTTGAGAGAGAAATTAGGCTCTCTGGCTAGTGACCGCACACTTGTGTCGAAAAAAGGAGTGATAAATAATAATAAAAACTTTGCAACGACTAAGAAGAAAAACACTTGTCATAAAACGGCTCATATAAATTTAAGAGCCCCCAAGTGACTTGGGTAAAAGAATGATTGCATGTACCGAAGTACTTATATCATATCTATGTTCAACCGAACTTTAAACACGTCTTAACCGACCGTCGGCTTCTCCCTCTTCGGTCAAGGACCGAAAAGTGTTATGTACTCCATCTGTAGAGAATATCGACGGTGTTTCCAATAACTAGGCAATCAGGCCATAAGGTTGTAATAGACAAAGCGCGCTCAGGGAACTTATGCTATATTACTACAAAGTGTAAGAAGCATCTTCAAAGAAAATAGTACCCCCACCGATACCTTTCTTCGGTGCTCATTGTTATTATGAGCCTTGTGCAATAGATTTTTTGTACTCATGAGTTCCGTTGTGTGCCGACCATGATTGAAAACAATAAGAGCGCTAGCATTCGGCTTCACCCAGTCTGAGGTCCGGCTCGGGTGACCCGATCGTGACTGTCACACCCTAGCTAGTCATGCATTAGAGTGTTGCATCATGTTTACTCTTTCATCAGAAACTTGAAATGGGGATCTGTGAAACCCTCAGAATCATTTTGAAAATGATCCAAATAAAAATTTCTCCAAAAGGATCCAAGAAAATGTTCATGTTGCTCTCTGAAAATATTGGACAGAGATAAAAATCAAACCAATAATTTTAGTGGCTCATGGACATTTATTTTGGGCATTTGGAATTAATGCATAATTATTTGCATTGGAAATATATTATTATATATATTAATATATGTCCAAATATTATGCCATTTATAAAGGAGCTCTGGAATAATATATATAGCTCCTGCAAAAATTGGCATAAGTTAAATAAATGATTTAATATATTATTTAAATCAAAACAAATGTCAGAAATTAGAAAACAGAAAAAGAAATAAAGGGAGAAGCTTACCTGGGCTCCTCCCTGTGCGGCCCAGCCAGCTGGCTGGCCCAGCCAGCAGCCGGCCCAGCCCACCTCCCTCCTCTGTCGTCTTCGTCCCGACAGAGGGAGGGGAGTGTGGCCGGCGCGCGCGCGCGCCACCGCGCCACGCCACCTGCTCGCCTGCTTGCCTGCCCTCCCCTCCTCGCTCGACGCCCTGGACGACGCCACGCCTCCCCCCTGCTCTCTCTCACTCCCCCGGCTCTCCTCTCCTCTCCCTCGCTCTCTCTCTCACACGGCCGAACACCACCGTCGCCGCCGTTCGCCACAGCAGCCGTCTCCGGCCACCCCTCGCTCCCCCGACTAGCTCAGAAGCTCCGCCACGACCCCCTCTTCCTCCCCACCGCTCCACAGCTCTCCGGAAGCCCTGCATCGTCGCCACGTCGCCGTTCCCCTCTTCGGGCTCCGACCGTCGTCGCCGTCAAATTCACCGTCTCCAGCGCGTCCCCGAGCCCGCTTCGACGCCCACTGCAACCGCGGTGAGCCCCCGAGTCGTTTCCCCCTTCTCCCCTGGTCTCTCCCGACCTCTAGGCCCTAGCCCACCTTGGCCGAGAGCTCCACGCCGCCGGCGATGTCGCCGTTGTGGCCACGGTCACCGTAGCACCCAACCGAGCGCACTATCGTGCTCCCCACCCCACCAGGAGCACGCAGCACGCACCAACGCCTCCCCAAACCCCCTGCAACACTGATCCCGACCGCACCCGAACTCCGGCCGCCGCAGCCGAGCTCGCCGCCGTCAACTCCGGCCACCCCGAGCCCAACCACCACCACCAATAGTCGCGGCTCAACCTCAGCAACACATAGATGCCTTCCGCCGTCCATTTGGTTGCCGGAATGGCAAAAAGCACTTTCGCCGCCGTCTCGGACCTCGCCGGCGTCATGTCGCCGGTGGGGTTTGACTTGTCCGACCTGGGGTTTGACCCCCCAGGGTCACTGACGCGTGGGCCCTATCGGCCAGGTGGTTAGGTTAGCGCTAACTACTGTTAGTCAACCCCCCTGACACTGACAGTGGGCCCCAGCGCCACTAATTCCTAATTAGGATTAAATTAAACCTGTTTAACCCCCCTGTCACTGACGTGTGGGCCCCACACGTCAGGTTTGACCTCAGCCAGTCGCAGTTGACCACTGACGTCATGCTGACGTCATGCTGGCGCAATAATTATATTTCTGGATTTAATTTAAATCAGGAAATTCCAGAATATTATTTAAACTTCAAAAATTCATAACTTTTATTCTGTAACTCCAAATTGGACAAATTATATATGAAAAATGATCAGAAAAATCCAATCTATCCATCTGTACTATTTTCATGCATGATCAAACAAGTTAAATTGATGTTTCAAGCAGAACAAGGAAAAGCACTTTAAAAGGCCATATTTGAATTTGAAATTTGAATCTTTGATTCAAATTTGTTCAAACCCTTCTGGTTTTAGTTGCATTAGCCCAACACACTCATATTGCCATGTTTCATGCATGCATCATATTGTTGCACGTTGTTTGGTGATGCTTGTGTATCGATGTCCTTTGCGACAGGTTCTGCCCCCGAGGAGTACCGTGATTACCCTAACGAAGAACCGTATCAGTGCATCGAACCATCAGGCAAGCAACCAACCATTTGATCATATCGATACAATCCCATGTTCTCGCTCCTGCTCTCGTTTACTGCATTAAGACAACGCGTTTCAAACTGCTGTGTGCTACGGTAGTTGAACCCATTTCCTCTGCATGACCTGTCATTGCCACAGTAACTAGATGAAACCCACTAGCATGTGTAGGAGTTGATTGAGCCATATGTATGTGTTGTTCCTACCTTGCTATGCCTGCTATGCTTAGAGTCGTGTCAGGTCTGGTTCATCTGGGTGATGGGCTAGAGTGAAATGATTATGTCGGTAATGAGAGTGGTGTGGTGAACACGATTTGGTAAAGGTATCGATGAGAGGCCATGTAGGAGTACATGGTGGGTTGTTTCATTGAAACCGACCTTAAGCACTGAGATCTGTATGTGTGATTTAAGAATCAGCTACTACCATGCATTGGGCCCGAAACCAATGGACCCTCTCGGCTTCTTACTCACCCTAGTTCTCCGTCCAGGAGTTGCAAGTAGTTTCTGGTGTTTGTAGCCTACTGGAGGCCGTGGACAGCGCTGACCGTAGGGGTGGGCTGTGATGCGGTAGGTACGTGGCCGGGTGTACCGAATACCCGTTAGGTATCTCGGGAACCCTGTTCACATCGTTCGGGGCCGTATGGGAAACCTCGGCCGGACTCCCTGCGGATGGAACCTGAATAGGCGATAAACCTGGACTGGAGGCTTAGGTGATTAGGTAGGCCGTGGCCGACACCCACGTTGGGCTTTCGCTTGAAGGTTGCCGAGTACATGTCGTGTAAACGACGATAAGTGGTGAGAGCGTGTATGAAGAAGTACACCCCTGCAGGGTTAACATGATCTATTCGAATAGCCGCGTCCGCGGTAAAGGACTACTTGGTTGCCTATACAGTTCATAGACAAGTAAATGGAAACTACTAAAAGCCTCAAGATAAGAGTGAGTGCCGAGGATGGCTCTTCCGTAGGAAGACGGAGGTGGATCCTCGGTAGTGTATTGAAGTGGTGAGTAGTGGACTCGTGTGCGCAAAACCATTTCAAGTTGGAGTATCGTAGGATAGCCTAGCCAAGAGTCAAAGCTGGCTTGCTGCAATAACTCCACCAACCCTTCTTGATACTATGCATGTATGTAGGATCTGATGTAAGTCTTGCTGAGTACCTTTGTACTCATGTTGCTATAATCTACATTTTTACAGAAGACGCTGCAACCCCTTCTGATGGGTTCTATGTAGACGTTGACATCAACGAGTAGGCTAAAGACCCAGGTGGTGACCCTGAGCTTGTGATGGACCACGTAGTATAGCTAGGCTTTCCAAGCCTCTTTTATTTTACTAGTTGTCTGTACTCAGACAAGTTACTTCCGCTGCTGGCTTGTATGACTGTATGACTTGTATGTTGGGTCGTGAGACCCGTACCTTTGTGTATGTTATGTATGGCTCACTGAGCCTTAAATAAAGTACTTGTGTCATAGAGTCATGTTGTGATGCTTCGTTGTATTTGCACATATCGAGCATATTGTGTGTATGATTGAAATGCTTGGTATGTGTGGGATCTGACCATCTAGTTGTTTATCTTTAGTAGCCTCCCTTACCGGGAAATGTCTCCTAGTGTTACCGCTGAGCCATGGTAGCTTGCTACTGCTCTGGAACACTTAGGCTGGCCGGCATGTGTCCTTCTTCGTTCCTGTGTCTGTCCCTTCGGGGAAATGTCACGCTTTGAGTACCGGAGTCCTGTTAGCCCGCTACAGCCCGGTTTACCGGAGTCCTGCTAGCCCAGTGCTACAGCCCGGACCCACTTGCTGATGACCGACACGTTCGAAGCTGGGTCATGGATGCCTGTCCCTGTAAGTCTGTGCCACTTTGGGTTTACGACTAGTCATGTCAGCCCGGGCTCCTTATCATATGGATGCTAGCGACACTATCATATACGTGAGCCAAAAGGCGCAAACGGTCCCGGGCAAAGGTAAGACGACACCCGTGGGGATACCGTGCGTGAGGCCGCAAAGTGATATGAGGTGTTACCGGCTAGATCGATGTGACATCGAGTCGGGGTCCTGACAGCGTTGGCATCAGAGCCGGACTGCCTGTAGGTTCTCCAAGCCAAACTGGTCGATGTTGAGTCTAGAAATTCTTTAGTTATATGTAGGGGAATTGTTTGTGGGTTGGAACGTAAGGCTCTTTTTACTCCTTATACCTTATGACTTTCTGATCTGAGTCAGTCCATTCTTCCACCGGGGGATAAGGAATTAGGATCTATTCTCTCTATCAGGATCACGTGTTACTAATCAGTAGTACCTTATAAGTTTGATGGTTACAAGCCTAGTTCAGTTCTACTACCACATTATGTTGTTAGAATGGTTTCAGAACTTTGATATGATGATGTTGAGTATGTACGAAATCCTTTGTCAAATGTCTCAATATCCTTTTTGAGCATTTACAGCTGTTATGCTGCCGAAATTTTGCTAGAAGTTCTAATGCCTTTGCATTATGAATGTGCTTTCAGATGGCCACTCGCGACCTCAATCAAGTGGTTCGCCTGACTCGATGTCTAGATGTACCCGGCCATACTGCTAAGTTGGTCAGGGTAATGACTGAGGCTGGATATCGCTGGTATCCCGAGTACACGGTCGAAGAGCAATTCCGAGATTTTAATCAAAGCCAGTATCTCTGCACTGTCAGGATATTTCCATCTTATCCTGGATCCACCGAGCCTCTTCACTGCTCCTATGGACTCGGGGTTACTATTGAGATGGCTGTGCAGGATGCCGCCTACTCTATGATGACCATTATGCGAGTCAGATCTGGTCTATTTCGGGACTCTGATTTCCGGTATATGCCAGGATCACTTCCGGGAGCACAAGGGTATCTCCAGGCTATTTATGCTGACCCCACTCAGGAGGATTCACGGACTCGCACCACTGCTGAGATGCTCGAGGATAAGGACCGTGAAAATCGGGCCTTGAGGTTAGAGCTCTTCAATACCCGTGCTGACTACTGGGCCACTTTGACTCGGTTCGCACCGGCGGTGCAAGCTGGATTCTCAGATATGCGCGATCTCTATCCTGTGAGATCTGCTCTGCCGGACGTGATGGTTTGGCGTGATGTAGGAGGCATCACCCCACCTCGCGGTCCCCGCAGGCCACCGTTTGTTGGTCCACGACCTCATCCTAGCCCCTATGGTCCACAAGCTCCGCGAGATCGTCTGTTTCCGGATGAACATGTTGAGCTTCCAGGCTATGGAGGTGACTTCTACGAGGACTACTACGGATCGGTCTGAGTTAGTGGTAGTATCACTAGTCCGCACTAGCTGTGTCGTCTATCGTCCCGCGTAACTCGTGGGATATGAACTAGTTTGTACTCCTTCCGGAGGTGTAGAAAAATAATGTATAGGAGCTTGAAATGCCTCCGATGAGATGTAATCCTCTTTCACCGTAATAGTACTTTGTTTGGTCTTGTACTAAACCCTGTATGGTGTGTATGACGATGGAATAAAAGAAGCAGTTTCTGTATCTACCATGTCATACGGATGATCATCTTGCATTTCGAGTTATTCCTTACATTCTATATCCTATGTCGGAATTTCATCATCCTGACTAAACCTTTGTCATGTTTACCTAGGATGGTCAACACGCGCACTAACCCTGCTCCTCAAGAGCAGGCCGAAGGCAGTGAAGTCAGGGATGCAAATCTGCCTCATCCCCCTTCACTAGCCGAGGTTATGATGGAAGCTGAGAGAAACAAGCGGGAGACCAACCGTTTGTTGGAGCGTATTGAACAGAACACAGCACACCATCAGAGGGCTAACGTGGTGTCACTCAGTGATTTTATCAAATTACATCCACCCACGTTCCACCACTCCGTCGAGCCTCTCGACGCTGATGACTGGCTTCGCAGTATCTCTCACAAACTGCGTTCCGCGCTGGTAGCGGAGGCTGACAAGGTCACCTTTGCTGCATATCATCTTGAAGGCCCCGCCAGTCTATGGTGGGAGAATTATGGAGCTATGCGCCCAGCGGGCCATGTCACTACTTGGGCTGAGTTCAGCGAGGCTTTCCGTGAACATCACATTCCGGAGGGTCTCATGGACCGTAAACGTGAAGAATTTTGCAGTTTCACCCAAGGCCGACTTTCTGTGGATGCCTATAGCAGAGAGTTTGGTAATATCGCCCGATATGCAACTGAGGAAGTGTCTACTGACGCCAAGAAGCAAGCAAGGTTCCGTAAGGGCCTTAGTCCTGAGCTTCGCCGCGACCTCCGTCTGCATGAGTGCACATCTTTTTCGAAACTTGTCAACAAAGCCATCAGTGCTGAAACTGGTCAGACTGACTATGACGCAACACGCAAGCATGGACGTGACATGGGTTCCTCATCCGGTGCTGGTCCTCAGAAGCGCTGCGTGTGGGTACCCAACACCGCCCTGCCACCCAGGTTCACACCGAGGCCATCTTTCCAGGCGCCTCGCCCGGTACAACAGTCTGCTCCAGCCAAGCCCTATGGGGGTCCAACCAATAATGCTCCTCCACGTACCAGTTCCGTGACCTGTTTCAAATGTGGGGAATCTGGCCACTATATGCGTGAGTGTCCCCAGACCAACCCCAATCAATCTGCTAAAGCTGTTGGCCGTGGCAAGCCGACAGGAAAAATATTCCACGCCAAGCCGGTCACCGCTACACGTGGCCATGTCAACTGTATCTCTGCCGAAGAAGCTCAAGAGGATCCCAACGTCGTTCTCGGTACGCTTCTTGTTAATTGCCACCCGGCATCTGTTCTTTTCGATACAGGAGCCTCTCATTCTTTTATATCCAAAAATTATGCTCGTTTGCATAACGTTGCATTCTGTGACATGCCATCCACTATGGAAATTTCTACCCCTGGTTCTAGATGGCAGACCTCTAGGGTAAGTTATGGAAATGAGATCCAAGTCGACAGACTTGTTTTCCTTGCGTCTTTGATAGCCCTTAAATCTTCAGATATTAATATCATTTTGGGTATGGACTGGATGTCAGCTCATCATGCCCAAATTGATTGCTTCTCTAGGACTGTTCAACTCACCCATCCTTCGGGGAAGATAGTCAATGTCTTGACCCGAATAGCCAAGCGACAAATATATTCTCTTAACGCCAGCCCTTTGCCAGACCTTGAGGACGTTCCGGTAGTCCGTGACTTCCCGGATGTCTTTCCAGAGGAATTGCCAGGTGTTCCACCTGACAGGGATGTTGAGTTCGTAATAGACCTCATTCCAGGAACCGTTCCGATTGCTAGAAGACCCTATAAGATGGCACCCCTAGAACTAGCCGAGCTTAAGAAACAACTCAATGAGTCCTTGAAAAGGGGTTTCATCCGACCTAGCTCATCTCCGTGGGCTTGCCCCGTCCTATTCGTCAAGAAGAAGGATGGTACGGACCGGATGGTTGTAGATTACTGACCTGTCAATTTGGTCACAATCAAGAACAAATATCCACTTCCCAGGATCAACGATCTGTATGATCAGCTCGCTGGATCCTCAGTCTTCTCCAAGATGGATTTGAGGTTGGGCTACCATCAAATCAAAATCAGAAACGGGGACATTCCTAAAACGGCCTTTGTTACTCGTTATGGCCAATACGAGTACACCGTCATGTCCTTCGGTTTAACCAACGCTCCAGCCACCTTTTCTCGGTTAATGAACTCAATCTTCATGGAGTATTTGGATAAATTCGTCGTAGTTTATCTCGATGATATACTCATCTACTCCAAGAACGAGGAAGAACATGCCGAACATCTAAGGCTAGTGTTGAAGAAACTTCGAGAGCATCGCCTTTATGCCAAATTTTCTAAATGTGAATTCTGGTTGTCAGAAGTGACCTATCTGGGTCATGTAATATCTGGTAAAGGTATTGCTGTTAACCCTGAGCGAGTTCAAGCCGTCCTTAACTGGACTCCACCTGAATCGGTCAAGCAAGTTCGGAGTTTTCTAGGCTTAGCGAGCTATTGTCGTCGCTTTGTCGAGAACTTCTCCAAAGTTGCTAAACCTCTAACCGAACTCCTCAAGAAAGATAAAAAGTTCGAATGGACTCCACAATGTGAGCACAGCTTTCAGGAACTGAAAAGACGCCTGACCTCTGCTCCCGTACTGGTACCGCCAGACTTCTCCAAGGACTTTGTTATCTACTGCGACGCCTCGCGACAAGGACTAGGTTGCATTCTTATGCAAGATCGACACGTAATTGCTTATGCTTCACGGCAATTGCACCCACATGAGGAGAATTATCCTACTCATGATCTAGAGCTTGCAGCCGTAGTCTATGCACTTAAGACCTGGCGACATTACCTCCTCGGTAATCGTTGCGAAATATTCACTGATCACCAAAGTCTGAAGTACATTTTCACCCAACCGGATCTGAATCTCAGGCAAAGACGTTGGGTTGAATTGATCACAGACTTCGATTTAGGGATAACCTACACCCCAGGGAAAGCCAACGTCATGGCTGATGCGCTAAGTCGTAAATCTTATTGTAACAACCTGATGTTACAACAAAGTCAACCGCTTCTCCATGAGGAATTTCGGAAGCTTAACCTTCACATTGTTCCTCAAGGTTTTCTCTCCACCTTGGTGGCAAAACCTACCCTTACGGATCAGATTATCAAAGCACAGAAGGTAGATCCGGGAATCTCCCGCATCAAGAGAAACATTCAAAAAGGAATTGCGAATTGCTTCTCTATTAATGATCAAGGGGTCGTATACTTCGGGAATCGACTAGTGGTTCCCAAAGTGCGAAACCTGAGGCGTTTGATCCTTAAGGAAGCTCATGAATCTCCTCTCACCATTCATCCCGGTAGTACTAAGATGTATCAGGACCTACGCCAGAGGTTCTGGTGGACTAGGATGAAGAGAGAAATTGCTCAGTATATTGCTAATTGCGACGTCTGTCGTCGTGTAAAAGCAGAGCATCAACGGCCTGCTGGCACCCTTCAACCCTTAGCTATTCCTGAATGGAAATGGGATAAAATTGGTATGGATTTCATTACCGGTTTTCCCAGTACCAAGAGAGGGAATAATGCTATTTTCGTCGTGGTCGATCGTCTTTCCAAAGTAGCCCATTTCTTACCTGTTCGTGAGAGTATAACCGCTAGTCAGCTGGCAGATTTGTACATCTCCCGAATAGTGTCTCTCCATGGTGTTCCTTTGGAAATTAACTCGGATCGAGGAAGTCTTTTCACCTCTCGATTTTGGGAAAGTTTCCAAAATGCTATGGGAACCCGTCTCTCCTTTAGCACCGCTTTCCACCCTCAGTCGAGTGGTCAAGTGGAACGCGTCAACCAAATTCTAGAAGACATGCTTCGAGCCTCTGTTATCTCTTTCGGAATGGACTGGGAGAAGTGCCTTCCATTTGCCGAATTCGCTTACAACAACAACTATCAATCTAGCTTGGGTAAAGCCCCTTTTGAAGTTCTCTATGGACGACGATGTCGAACACCCCTTAACTGGTCAGAAACCGGGGAAAGACAATTCTTTGGCCCGGATATGATTCAAGAAGCAGAAGAACAAGTTCGTATCGTTCGTGAAAAGTTGAAAACAGCCCAATCTCGTCAAAAGAGTCAATATGACCGAAAACATAAGGCTATGACTTTCGAGGTTGACGAGAAGGCTTATCTTCGGGTCACCCCTCTGAAGGGAACCCATCGTTTCGGTATCAAAGGCAAATTGGCTCCTCGTTACATTGGACCTTTTCGCATTCTCGCCAAACGAGGAGAAGTTGCCTACCAGTTGGAACTACCTCCGCACCTCTCCAGAGTCCACGATGTCTTCCACGTTTCTCAACTCAGGCGTTGCTTCTCGGATCCTATCCGTGAAGTGGACCACGAAACGCTTGATCTCTAGGATAATCTTACATATCGAGAGTACCCCATTTGTATCCTCGATCAGGCCGAACGTACCACGCGACGTCATAATATCAAGTTTCTCAAGGTTCAATGGTCGCACCATTCTGAGGATGAAGCAACCTGGGAAAGGGAGGATCGTCTTCGACTCGAGTATCCCGCCTTCTTCCCGGAGGAACCCAAATCTCGGGACGAGATTCTTTTGAGTGGGGGTGAGTTGTCACACCCTAGCTAGTCATGCATTAGAGTGTTGCATCATGTTTACTCTTTCATCAGAAACTTGAAATGGGGATCTGTGAAACCCTCAGAATCATTTTGAAAATGATCCAAATAAAAATTTCTCCAAAAGGATCCAAGAAAATGTTCATGTTGCTCTCTGAAAATATTGGACAGAGATAAAAATCAAACCAATAATTTTAGTGGCTCATGGACATTTATTTTGGGCATTTGGAATTAATGCATAATTATTTGCATTGGAAATATATTATTATATATATTAATATATGTCCAAATATTATGCCATTTATAAAGGAGCTCTGGAATAATATGTATAGCTCCTGCAAAAATTGGCATAAGTTAAATAAATGATTTAATATATTATTTAAATCAAAACAAATGTCAGAAATTAGAAAACAGAAAAAAAATAAAGGGAGAAGCTTACCTGGGCTCCTCCCTGTGCGGCCCAGCCAGCTGGCTGGCCCAGCCAGCAGCCGGCCCAGCCCACCTCCCTCCTCTGTCGTCTTCGTCCCGACAGAGGGAGGGGAGTGTGGCCGGCGCGCGCGCGCGCCACCGCGCCACGCCACCTGCTCGCCTGCTTGCCTGCCCTCCCCTCCTCGCTCGACGCCCTGGACGACGCCACGCCTCCCCCCCTGCTCTCTCTCACTCCCCCGGCTCTCCTCTCCTCTCCCTCGCTCTCTCTCTCACACGGCCGAACACCACCGTCGCCGCCGTTCGCCACAGCAGCCGTCTCCGGCCACCCCTCGCTCCCCCGACTAGCTCAGAAGCTCCGCCACGACCCCCTCTTCCTCCCCACCGCTCCACAGCTCTCCGGAAGCCCTGCATCGTCGCCACGTCGCCGTTCCCCTCTTTGGGCTCCGACCGTCGTCGCCGTCAAATTCACCGTCTCCAGCGCGTCCCCGAGCCCGCTTCGACGCCCACTGCAACCGCGGTGAGCCCCCGAGTCGTTTCCCCCTTCTCCCCTGGTCTCTCCCGACCTCTAGGCCCTAGCCCACCTTGGCCGAGAGCTCCACGCCGCCGGCGATGTCGCCGTCGTGGCCACGGTCACCGTAGCACCCAACCGAGCGCACTATCGTGCTCCCCACCCCACCAGGAGCACGCAGCACGCACCAACGCCTCCCCAAACCCCCTGCAACACTGATCCCGACCGCACCCGAACTCCGGCCGCCGCAGCCGAGCTCGCCGCCGTCAACTCCGGCCACCCCGAGCCCAACCACCACCACCAATAGTCGCGGCTCAACCTCAGCAACACATAGATGCCTTCCGCCGTCCATTTGGTTGCCGGAATGGCAAAAAGCACTTTCGCCGCCGTCTCGGACCTCGCCGGCGTCATGTCGCCGGTGGGGTTTGACTTGTCCGACCTGGGGTTTGACCCCCCAGGGTCACTGACGCGTGGGCCCTATCGGCCAGGTGGTTAGGTTAGCGCTAACTACTGTTAGTCAACCCCCCTGACACTGACAGTGGGCCCCAGCGCCACTAATTCCTAATTAGGATTAAATTAAACCTGTTTAACCCCCCTGTCACTGACGTGTGGGCCCCACACGTCAGGTTTGACCTCAGCCAGTCGCAGTTGACCACTGACGTCATGCTGACGTCATGCTGGCGCAATAATTATATTTCTGGATTTAATTTAAATCAGGAAATTCCAGAATATTATTTAAACTTCAAAAATTCATAACTTTTATTCTGTAACTCCAAATTGGACAAATTATATATGAAAAATGATCAGAAAAATCCAATCTATCCATCTGTACTATTTTCATGCATGATCAAACAAGTTAAATTGATGTTTCAAGCAGAACAAGGAAAAGCACTTTAAAAGGCCATATTTGAATTTGAAATTTGAATCTTTGATTCAAATTTGTTCAAACCCTTCTGGTTTTAGTTGCATTAGCCCAACACACTCATATTGCCATGTTTCATGCATGCATCATATTGTTGCACGTTGTTTGGTGATGCTTGTGTATCGATGTCCTTTGCGACAGGTTCTGCCCCCGAGGAGTACCGTGATTACCCTAACGAAGAACCGTATCAGTGCATCGAACCATCAGGCAAGCAACCAACCATTTGATCATATCGATACAATCCCATGTTCTCGCTCCTGCTCTCGTTTACTGCATTAAGACAACGCGTTTCAAACTGCTGTGTGCTACGGTAGTTGAACCCATTTCCTCTGCATGACCTGTCATTGCCACAGTAACTAGATGAAACCCACTAGCATGTGTAGGAGTTGATTGAGCCATATGTATGTGTTGTTCCTACCTTGCTATGCCTGCTATGCTTAGAGTCGTGTCAGGTCTGGTTCATCTGGGTGATGGGCTAGAGTGAAATGATTATGTCGGTAATGAGAGTGGTGTGGTGAACACGATTTGGTAAAGGTATCGATGAGAGGCCATGTAGGAGTACATGGTGGGTTGTTTCATTGAAACCGACCTTAAGCACTGAGATCTGTATGTGTGATTTAAGAATCAGCTACTACCATGCATTGGGCCCGAAACCAATGGACCCTCTCGGCTTCTTACTCACCCTAGTTCTCCGTCCAGGAGTTGCAAGTAGTTTCTGGTGTTTGTAGCCTACTGGAGGCCGTGGACAGCGCTGACCGTAGGGGTGGGCTGTGATGCGGTAGGTACGTGGCCGGGTGTACCGAATACCCGTTAGGTATCTCGGGAACCCTGTTCACATCGTTCGGGGCCGTATGGGAAACCTCGGCCGGACTCCCTGCGGATGGAACCTGAATAGGCGATAAACCTGGACTGGAGGCTTAGGTGATTAGGTAGGCCGTGGCCGACACCCACGTTGGGCTTTCGCTTGAAGGTTGCCGAGTACATGTCGTGTAAACGACGATAAGTGGTGAGAGCGTGTATGAAGAAGTACACCCCTGCAGGGTTAACATGATCTATTCGAATAGCCGCATCCGCGGTAAAGGACTACTTGGTTGCCTATACAGTTCATAGACAAGTAAATGGAAACTACTAAAAGCCTCAAGATAAGAGTGAGTGCCGAGGATGGCTCTTCCGTAGGAAGACGGAGGTGGATCCTCGGTAGTGTATTGAAGTGGTGAGTAGTGGACTCGTGTGCGCAAAACCATTTCAAGTTGGAGTATCGTAGGATAGCCTAGCCAAGAGTCAAAGCTGGCTTGCTGCAATAACTCCACCAACCCTTCTTGATACTATGCATGTATGTAGGATCTGATGTAAGTCTTGCTGAGTACCTTTGTACTCATGTTGCTATAATCTACATTTTTACAGAAGACGCTGCAACCCCTTCTGATGGGTTCTATGTAGACGTTGACATCAACGAGTAGGCTAAAGACCCAGGTGGTGACCCTGAGCTTGTGATGGACCACGTAGTATAGCTAGGCTTTCCAAGCCTCTTTTATTTTACTAGTTGTCTGTACTCAGACAAGTTACTTCCGCTGCTGGCTTGTATGACTGTATGACTTGTATGTTGGGTCGTGAGACCCGTACCTTTGTGTATGTTATGTATGGCTCACTGAGCCTTAAATAAAGTACTTGTGTCATAGAGTCATGTTGTGATGCTTCGTTGTATTTGCACATATCGAGCATATTGTGTGTATGATTGAAATGCTTGGTATGTGTGGGATCTGACCATCTAGTTGTTTATCTTTAGTAGCCTCCCTTACCGGGAAATGTCTCCTAGTGTTACCGCTGAGCCATGGTAGCTTGCTACTGCTCTGGAACACTTAGGCTGGCCGGCATGTTCCTTCTTCGTTCCTGTGTCTGTCCCTTCGGGGAAATGTCACGCTTTGAGTACCGGAGTCCTGTTAGCCCGCTACAGCCCGGTTTACCGGAGTCCTGCTAGCCCAGTGCTACAGCCCGGACCCACTTGCTGATGACCGACATGTTCGAAGCTGGGTCATGGATGCCTGTCCCTGTAAGTCTGTGCCACTTTGGGTTTACGACTAGTCATGTCAGCCCGGGCTCCTTATCATATGGATGCTAGCGACACTATCATATACGTGAGCCAAAAGGCGCAAACGGTCCCGGGCAAAGGTAAGACGACACCCGTGGGGATACCGTGCGTGAGGCCGCAAAGTGATATGAGGTGTTACCGGCTAGATCGATGTGACATCGAGTCGGGGTCCTGACAGTGACAATCGCAGAGGTGCTCCCTTTACTCCCTAGCCGAACAATCAGGAACGTAGGGGTAAGCACAGGAGCCAGGTAACCCAGCTTGCAAATCGCTTAAGTCAATATGGTGCATATTGTGGCGTAATACACGAACAAGGAACGAAGCTGTACAAGTATAACCATATGCAAGAGGAAAAAGCTTCATGAAGGAAGCCCTCAAGTAAACAGGGTATTTGAATTTGTGCGTCACAAACAAAGTTTGGACAAGGAAATTTTTACAAGCAACTTTTTTCCAAAAAAGTATACTGCTTGGCCGAGCCGAACACAAGTTAAAATTTTAAAACATTGAGCATGAAGACAACTTAGCTCGTTAATGTGTTCGGTATTGATGACGCGGTCCGAGCTTGATGCGGGACAAGGTTCGATCCCCGAGCCAGTCCCGAGGTGGCGGAGCAAAGAGCTCGGCACTCTGAAGTGGTGACATAGCACGGTCAATGCAGGACGGCAGGGTGATGCCGAAGTCCCCGACATGGGGTAATGAAGTGTTGACGAAGCCCCCCGTCCAGCCAAGGTGACGCCAAAGGATATAGTCCGGCTGGATCATTTTCCTGTGCACAAAAAATAGTGCAAACCGGAGATAATAGTAATAATAAAAAATAAAAAAAATTCATTGCATAACAAATAATTTATGCAAAGTGAGTAATAAAAGAAATATGGCCTGGCAACGAAGTCAATGTCGATGCAGGGCAGCGGCGTGATGCGGTAAAGGCATGGAAAAGCCTGAATTCATAGGTCGGTTTGAGTTCCGGATGCGGCGTTCGCCGGACTATGTATGGAAACTGACCGAACCACCATGGGACCATCGTTAATGCGGCCACCATTTGATAGACCTGCGTACATATGACGGACAAACCAGAGTAATAATTCATTGCGAAAAACAAACCCTAACAAGCAAAAAAATACTAGGATTAATAGCACATGGCTTATTTGTTGTAGCAATCCGAAGAAAGGTGATTCCCAAAATTGGGACTCGATCCGCACACCTATCGCCTAATGGGCGATAAAGCAACGGCATGGCGATGCTGGCAAAGGTTGGCTCGCCGAGGCAAAGCCCTCGGTCCAGCTAACGTGACGGAGTTGGTCGGCCAGTGACGCTGAAGTCTCCGGAGTAGGTTGATGAAGAGATGATGAAGCCCCCCGTCCAGCGATGCAGGTCGTGACGTGGTAGATGTCGGCTTGATGAAATGACCGTGTGCTGATGCAGGTGTGCCTGCTCCGTGTAATCTGTGGGGCAGCGATGTTGGTGACGATTTATTCTTCGCGATGCCGAACTATTGTTCGGCTGGCCGAGATGATGATCCGAAGAAATTGAGCTCGGCTCAACAAAGCGACGACGTGTCTAACACAGGTCGGCCGCCGTGGAGTGATGTTGTCAGACTGGTTTGACACCGGCGCGACGGTGAAGTTCGTATTGCAACAATACTTTTAATACTACTGGGATGTGTTTGGGAATAAAACACAACACCCCATACGAAAACTTCCTTCAAAAGGGATGTCCAAGATCCTGTTCATAAAGAAGATGAATTCGGGTCGGATTCGTTCTCGTGCAGAAAACAGATCCAAAAAGTGATGCACTAATCGGAAGTTTCCCGGAGTTTGGACGGTCGGATCGAGCTGAATTTTTGGCAGGTGGTAGATATGGGAATTCCGCAGCAAATCAATGTTGGATCCTCCAAAGGACATCCGAGCTAGATGCTGGATACCACGCCCTAAACTCGTCCGGATTCTCGTCCAGATTCAACAAGGCTCCGGTATATCGGAGATTGCCGGCGATTCCTCCATCGGAACTCGACGAAATTTTTGCAGGGTTGTTGTAGACTTAATTCCGCATAATTCCATCGAAGTAATCGTTTAAGCGACACTCGAGGAGGCGGTAGCGGCGGATACAAGTTTGCTGTCCAGAAAAATAGCACGGTCGCCTGAGGGCAATGTTGACGTTGAGCCCCCGAGCTCCATGGATGACTCCTCCATGATCTTGATAGAGATCGGAGTTGGTGTTGATGAAGACCTTCATCAGAACATGATGATCGGAGGTAGGGCGCAGTCCTCGGTCAAACCAAGGTGACCAGTCGAGCTGGTGACGAAGAAGCCGACGTCGCAGTTGACCTGCAGTCGAGCCATTGATCCTTTCGCCGATCAGACAGCGGAACTCTCAATGAAAGCACCAATGTCGGTGTCAAAACCGGCGGATCTCGGGTAGGGGGTCCCAAGCAGTGCGTCTTAGGATCAATGGTAACAGGAGGCAAGGGACACAATGTTTACCCAGGTTCGGGCCCTCTCGATGGAGGTAAACCCCTACTCCTGCTTGATTAATATTGATGATATGGGTAGTACAAGAGTTGATCTACCACGAGATCAGAGAGGCTAAACCCTAGAAGCTAGCCTATGGTATGATTGTTGTTCGTATATGTCTATCGACTAGCCTGGCCCCGGTTTATATAATGCACCAGAGGCCTAGGATAACAAGAGTCCTAGCCGAATACGCCGGTGGGGGAGGAGTCCTTATCTTGATCGCCAAGTCTTGTGGATTCTTCCTTGTATGCGGCAGCTGTCCGGACTGGCCCATGAGTATACGGCCATGGGGGTCCTCGGCCCAATCCAACTGATCGGGAGACGACGTGTTGAGTACCCCCTAGTCAAGGACACCGTCACCGGCCACGCCTGCAACCATGGTGGCTCAGCCTAATCGCTCACCACCGCCGGGTGCGACGAAGCTCAATGCTGATGGTATA
>NC_041381.1:642415201-642418815 GCF_002162155.2 Triticum dicoccoides
AATCGTACAATAATGATGCACGCAAATGTGTACGGCCAAGATCAGGGACTCACGGGAAGATATCACAACACAACTCTAAAAGTAAAATAAGTCATAGAAGCATCATATTACAAGCCAGGGGCCTCGAGGGCTCGAATACAAGTGCTCGAACATAAACGAGTCAGCGGAAGCAACAACATCTGAGTACAGACATAAGTAAAACAAGCTTCCATAAGATGGCTAGCACAAACTGGGATACAGATCGAAAGAGGCGCATGCCTCCTGCCTGGGATCCTCCTAACCTACTCCTGGTCGTCGTCAGCTGTCAGGACCCCGACTCGATGTCACATTGATCTAGCCGGTAACACCTCATATCACTTTGCGGCCTCACGCACGGTATCCCCACGGGTGTCGCCTTACCTTTGCCCGGGACCGTTTGCGCCTTTTGGCTCACGTATATGATAGTGTCGCTAGCATCCATATGATAAGGAGCCCGGGCTGACATGACTAGTCGTAAACCCAAAGTGGCACAGACTTACAGGGACAGGCATCCATGACCCAGCTTCGAACGTGTCGGTCATCAGCAAGTGGGTCCGGGCTATAGCACTGGGCTAGCAGGACTCCGGTAAACCGGGCTGTAGCGGGCTAACAGGACTCCGGTACTCAAAGCGTGACATTTCCCCGGAAGGACAGACACAGGAACGAAGAAGGACACATGCCGGCCAGCCTAAGTGTTCCAGAGCAGTAGCAAGCTACCATGGCTCAGCGGTAACACTAGGAGACATTTCCCGGTAAGAGAGGCTACTAAAGATAAACAACTAGATAGTCAGATCCCACACATACCAAGCATTTCAATCATACACACAATATGCTCGATATGTGCAAATACAACGAAGCATCACAACATGACTCTACGACACAAGTACTTTATTCAATAGGCTCCGAGGAGCGAGATATTACAAACATGGGTCTCATGACCCAACAATCAGAGCATACAAGTCAAAGCACAAGCGGAAGCTATCATGTCTGAGTACAGACATCTATAAATGAAAAAGGCTGAGAAGCCTGACTATCTATCAGATCCTGCCGAGGGCACAAGATCGTAGCTGAGGTATCAAGCTAAACGTCGAAGTCCAAGCGGAACTACTAGTGAGACTGAAGTCTCTCTGCAAAAAACATAAAATAGGCAAACGTGAGTACAAATGTACCCAGCAAGACTTACATCAGAACTATCTACCTATGCATCATTATCAACAAAGGGGATGGTGGGGGTTTAACTGCAGCAAGCCAGCTTTGACTCGGTGGCTATCCTGAACTACGACTGCAAGTAACTCTTTTGAGGTGGCGCACACGAGTCCACATATTCACCATATCAATACACCACTATGGATCCGCTCCCGTCTCCCTACAAGAATGCCATCCATAGCACTCACGCTTATCTTGCGTATTTTAGAGTATCCACTTTCACTTGTCTATGAACTGATATAAGCAACCCAGAAGTCCTTTTCCGCGGACACGACTATTCAAATAGATGATGTTAACCCTGCAGGGGTGTACTTCTTCATACATGTTTCCACCACTTAGCGTCTGCACACGACATGTGCTCGGCAGACTTCAAGCGAAAGCCGACGTGGGTGTAGACCACGACCTACCTAAACACTCAAGTCTCTAGTCCAGGTTTATCGCCTATTCGGGTTCCATCCATGAGGAGATCCGGCCGGAGTTTCGCTCACAGCCCCAAACGATGTGAACAGGGTTCCCGAGATACCAAACGGGCATCCGGTACACCGTGCCACGTACCTACCGCATCACAGCCCACCCCTACGGTCAGCGCTGTCCAGGGCCTCCAGTAAGCTACAAACACCAGAAACTACTTGCAACTCCTGGACAGAGGACTAGGTGAATAAGAAGTCGAGCGGGGTCATATTTCAGGGCCCAATGTATGGTAGTAGCTGAATCATGGATCACAGACACAGAACTCAGTTCCTAAGGACGGCTTCAATGAGACAACCCACCATGTACTCCTACATGGCCTCTCACCGACACCTTTTACCAAATCGTGTTCACACACTTAGCTCACACATAGTAGGACATGTTCACACACCTCTGATTCATCCCCGATGAATCAGACCTGACTCAACTCTAAGCAGTAGCAGGCATGACAAACAAGCAAGAATGAGTAGGCACAACAGGGCTCAAACAACTCCTACTCATGCTAGTGGGTTTCATCTATTTACTGTGGAATGACAGGTCATGCAGAGGATAAAGGGGTTCAGCTACCGCAGCAAGTAACAGTTGAATCGTTGTTGTCCTAATGCAGTAAAAGAGAGCAGGAGCGAGAGAGTGGGATTGTATCGGAATGAACAAGGGGGTTTTGCTTGCCTAGCACTTCTGAAGATAGCATTGAGTCTTCATCAGTGTCAACGATCGCATCATCGGTATCACGTCTATCGAGAGGGGACACATACCGGCAACACAGAAAGGAACACAATCAATGCAATGCACAATATGATGCATGATCATGACATGGCAAAATGAATGTGTTTTGAGCTAATGCACCTAGCTATGATTTAAATGAGGTTGGTTTGAATACAAGATTCAAATTCAAACTCCATATGTGATTATTTAAATGCCATTTAATTGATTTGTGCTAAACAGCATTTATAAGTTGTTCTAACATGCATGAAAATGGTACAGATGGATTCCTTGAATTTTTCTGATAATTTTTCATATATAAATTATTTAATTTGGAGTTACGGTTGAATTTCTATGAATTTTAGAAGTTTATACAATTTTCTGGAATTTCCTGAATTATAAAAAATCCAGAAATGAATTTACTGCGTCAGCACTGCGTCACAGTGACGTCAGCAGGGTCAACTGGGCGCCCCAGGTCAAACCTGACGTGTGGGGGCCACACGTTAGTGACACAGGAGCTAATCCCGGTCAAACCCAGCGCTGACTGGGGTTTGACCAGGGGTGGGGCCCACTGTCAGTGGCCTAGGGGGTTGGTTAGTGCGTCATTAGTGGCTAATGACAGCGCCACGTCACTGGCCACCGGAGTTCGACCGGCGGCGACCTGAAACGCGGCGGAAGTTCACCGGGGTTGCGCTACGGGCGGCGGCTGGACGCGCGAAGGGCACCAGAAGGTAGCCCGTGCCCGTGCGCATCTAGGGGGGCCAACGGGAGGTGCGGGGGTGGCCGGGGTTCGCCGGAACGGAGCTCGCAGCGGCGCCGGAGTTCGGTGAGTGCGGGGTTGGCGCTGTGGTGCACGGGAGGGCGAGTTAGGATATGCGTTAGGCTCCTGGTGGCTTCCTGAGTGCGGTGACACGCTCCGAAACGAGCTCAAGCGGCTGCAGTGACGGTGGTGACGAGGTCAGCGGCGGCCGGAGTTCGGCCGCGGCGGAGCTATGGCCTAGAGCTCGCAAACGCGAGGGGAGAGAGAGGGTTCTGCACGGAGGCTCACCGCGGAGCTGTAGGGAGGGTTAGTGGGCTCGGGGGCGCGCCGGAGTGGCTGAATTGACGGAGAAGATCCTCGGCGGCCGGCGATGGAAACGGCGATGGTGGCGGCGTTACAGGGCTTCCGGAGGGCCGTGGGTCGGTGGGGAGGAAGGAGGGGGTAGAGGCGGAGCCTTTGA
>NC_041381.1:642419484-642430400 GCF_002162155.2 Triticum dicoccoides
CTGCGCGCGAGAGAGCCAGAGGAGGAGAGGATCTCGGGGAGAGAGTGAGAGGCCTGGGGGGGGGGGTGCGTGGCGTCGCGGACGGGGTCCAGGGCAACGAGAGGAAGCAGGAGGTGGCCAGGGGGAAGCAGGAGGTGGCCGAGGCAGCGTCGGCGCGCGCCATGCCTCGCCTCTGTTTGTCCTCCTGGCAGAGGAGGAAGAGGACAAGGGGGAGGAGGTGGGCTGGGCCGGCTGGGCCGGTCCTGTTGGGCCACCAGGTGGGCTTCACAGGTAAAATCCTTCTCTCTTTTATTTCTGTTCTGTTTTTCTTTTATTTAATTCTTTTGCCACTGTTTTGAATTAAAATAATAATTCAAACAATGCCAAAGCTCCTCTGAATATTTTATATTGCTAGATGGACTTTTCCAAAAGCTTATAAAATATTTCAGGGGGTATTTGAAATTATATTCTAATTATATGAATATAATTCAAATTCAAATAGCTAATGAATTAAATCCAAAGTCCCAAAAATAAATCCTTAAAAATGTTCAATATTTTGGTTGGGACCAGAACCCTTACCAAAAATTATCAAACATTTAAAAAGGCATTTTGGAGCAATGAATGAGATTTCTAGGGTTTTTGCCCCTCTTTTATTTAGGGTTTTGAGGCTTCCAATATTCCTCAATTCAAGTTTCAAAAATATAGACATGATGCACACATGAAGCTAGCCTAGAGCATTACCAGAAGCTAGGGATGTGACAACTCACCCCCACTAAACAAAAATCTCGTCCCGAGATTCAAGCGTAGGGTAAGGTGAAGGGGAGACGCAAACTGGTATAATCTTCACGATCCAGGTTGCACTTCAAGTGAACGTTGATTTGAACACCATCTTTGTCTTGTCGTCTTGCTCTGAGAACTTCAGCTAATCATGACAAGAAGAGGAAAGGAAAACTCTAGAACAATCGATCTTCGAGAAGACCGAATAACTTAGGATCAACTCATGGGATGAGACATAGCAACATCTCTTGAGCTGAGAGACGAAGCACAGATCTGAAGAAATGGAGTAAGACAGATGACGAGGGTTCGCTAAGTAGACAACAATTCCAGACTTAAGAATGTGGTGATCGGTTGTCAACGTAGCGAGGAGTTGAGTTGACATGGCACCATTATGATGCACCTTAGGGAAGGTGACTCGAAGATATATCCCCTTAAGTGGCAAAAAGAATTACCTTTGATATAGAGATCATTGAGACTCTCTATATCAGCCTAAGGCAAATCACAGCAATCGATTGGCGGGGTCGGTAGAATGGCATACTTGGACTTGGATGATGTGGATTACCTTGTTGAAGACAACGCAATGGATGAATTTGCTTATCACCGGAAATGGAAGAGACCCGTGGTAGAATGACACATTGGCGGTGCAAGGTGGGAACAAAATGCAAATGCTGGGAATGATTCTGGTAACTGGGGAAGAACCCAACAAAAGAGAGTGAATTCACTGTTTGTAAAGGTCATAGCATTGCCGAGGAAACTGAGAGCAAACCCAGCTAGTGCCGATGATAACACATAGCGCTTGTGTGTGCTCTCAAGAACTTGAGCATTTCCATAATCATCAAGGTTTTACCAATATCCGTGTCAAGGATTCTGGCAACACAACTTACTACCATGATGAATAGCGATGGACGATGCAGATGCAAAGGAGGATAACACTTTCTCAGATTTCACCTTAGCGAGCCAAGGAACAAAATCTGGACGATCGACCGAGAGACATTTAGCACTCCGCTTCTAATGTTCTCCTTGATGTGCTAGCGTAACCCATTCATAGATATGGTTTGATATCTAGAACATCAAGTAAAAAGGTCGGACTTCGGGATCTCAAAATCCATAGGGGCAACTAGGGAGTAAATCCTACGAAATCCCTATGGGGAGGTGGCCAACTTCCTTAATCAAGATATTATAATAACAGGTCTTCCGGCTGGGTGTGTTGGCCACGACATCCACTTTACCGGTTTTCGAGGGACCGATATTATAATTCTTGGGAAATATTCCAACCATCATATCTGCCTGAGATTCAGATCTGGTTGGTGTCAGGATATTCCAGACTCATCGAGTCTAGGAAGAAAAATGAAAGTTTGCAACACAATTCGACGAGACAACGCTGCGAGATTCTCGAGGGACGAACTGCGATAGCAAGCTCCAAAACATGAGCTGGTTCTGCTAAAACATGTGAACACGCTGTCCTAGACAAACATTATCACATGGTAGTCTTACAATAAAACACTACCGAGTTCAGGTGGGGAATCATAATCGAGGATATTGAAGTCTTGTGCATGACCTAGGATTAGCACATCAACTCCTTTTCCGTGAACAAATCAATCAGTGGCTTGGTGTGCTAGGATATACATATGGAATGAAGGTTGCAAGTCTCCAGACCACAGAATACTTCGCACGTATGCATGACTGACTTGGGATGATTCCAGAGGAAGCAACATTGACTTTCTCGAATTCACGACGGCAACTTACATCAAATGCACGTGAATCAAAGGGAGTCACTTCTTTCATCCAAACATATACCTTAGAGACGGAACTCGAAGGCATTGTTTACAAAGTTTCCAACACTAGCTTAATGTCCAACAGAATCATGGAGAAGATAAGGATGTTGTCGATGGGCTCAACAACAATTCATCCAGGTTCCCTTTTAAAAGGAATTCCATAGTTAAGTGAACACGGTGATAGCATTGGTCAGACCAAAAGATATAATGGTGTATGCTCGAGTAAAATCCACGAGTAAGACAGCATTACGAACATCGTTGGTTCTGATTTGATTTGACGATAGCCCATACTTAAATCAAAGGTTTGGTAGGATAATAGATCCAACAATTGTTCACAAGGACCAATTGATGAAGATACCATCTCTCTTCAACACACACACACACACAAAAAGATATCCCTTAACATGAACTAAGTCAGGCAAGCTTTTATCTTCCAACTCTTCAAGTTGTTGTTTAGCTTGACCAACTAGCTCAGGGGTATCCCACACAGATTCTTGGAGAGAGGGTGGTTCACAAGAAACCAACTTGATCACGAGCTCAACATAACAGTCAGGTGACAACCTGGTGATACTTTTGAGAAGATATTCGGAAAATCACGATCCACCGATATGTTACTAAGCTCGAGAACAATCTCGCTTTTGAGGGCAAGACGATATGATCAAATGAGTGAGGACTCGACAAGATCCTAACTCATCAATCGAAGGGTGCACCGAAATAAGGACTAGGTAGCACGATCAGTCTTAGAAGGATGATTCAAAAACCAACACGCTAAGAATGAAATTATTGTCCCTTAACTACCAAGCAACGAGGTTGCTGGGAGTATTGATTTCACACATCACGATTCACTTGTCGACATTCCGGTTACAATAACACAGGAACCGAGGAATGAACAATGATGGCAAGAAGTATCACTGTACCAAGAGTTCATAGGATGGGGTGCAATTCCTATAACAACCCCGATATAAAAGATGGTAATACTCCAAGGTAGAATAGAACAAAAGCTGGATTAGCAATTTGATCTGCGGAGCACAACTTCTTTGACCCAATCCTGGATATGGAAGAGGTACTGGAGTTTGTTTCTCCTAGTCATTCTGGAATAGAATGGCTTGATGGACCACAAGAGTAATAGGCATCGATGAACGAATGCACACATAATCTTAACTATCAATTGATAGACGAAGGTCAGTAGACAACTAAAAGGGGACAACTCAAAGGAACATATGATTTTCTGAGTTGTGGATGCATGGTTTAGCATGTCGAACGAAGTTCAACATATTTCTTCCGGATAACCCATGCAGAAAAGTAGAACTGGCAGAACCATAACACATAATGGAGAACTCATCAAGAGCACTCTGATTGTGATCTTTCGATCAGCGAGGAACATCTGCCATAAGCGGTTCATAGTATTTGGAAGAAAGGAATACCACGAACATCGAGGACTAATGCAAAGGTTACTAATAACCTAAAGGAACGAGCAAAACTATCAACATGAAGCAAGTAGGGTGAATCTCGGGTTCAAAACCCAGGGATAGAACACCTACTACTAAATGGCATCACGGGATGCTTTCGATAATGACGGCCAGAGTCATCACACTGGAACATAAATCATGGCTAGACTACTAGATGATCCCCTGAGACACCTAGGGTCATAATAGTAACTCCAACATAATGTCAAGGCAATAGAATACCTCAACTCAACAATTGGTGTGATTGAGCTGGCATAAAGGAACATCGAAACCAGAGGGAAAGGATTTTGCAAATGCATCAGACTATTTAGAAACCTGGAATGACTCGGACAGCATAACGGCTGTAAATGCTCAGAAAAGATTCGAGACATTCACAAAAATGGTGGCATAACCACTCAGAAGCACTATATCAAGGTCTCGAGATCAACAACTAACATACAGAGGTAGAAACTGAACTGAGGCTTAATCCAACAATCTATAAGTCTACGGATTAGTAACACGTGATCCTGATAGAAAGAAGAGAAAGCCTAGTTCTTAATCCCCGCAGGAAAGATAAGATGACTCAGATCAGAAGGCATAAGGTATAAGGAGTAAAAAGAGCCTTACGTTCCATCCCACAATCAATTCCCTTATATAACTAAAGCATTTCTAGACTCAACTTCGACCAGTTTGGCTTGGTAATCCTACAGGCAGTCAAGCTCTGATACCAACGCTGTCAGGACCCCGACTCGATGTCACATTGATCTAGCCGGTAACACCTCATATCACTTTGCGGCCTCACGCACGGTATCCCCACGGGTGTCGCCTTACCTTTGCCCGGGACCGTTTGCGCCTTTTGGCTCACGTATATGATAGTGTCGCTAGCATCCATATGATAAGGAGCCCGGGCTAACATGACTAGTCGTAAACCCAAAGTGGCACAGACTTACAGGGACAGGCATCCATGACCCAGCTTCGAACGTGTCGGTCATCAGCAAGTGGGTCCGGGCTGTAGCACTGGGCTAGCAGGACTCCGGTAAACCAGGCTGTAGCGGGCTAATAGGACTCCGGTACTCAAAGCGTGACATTTCCCCGAAAGGACAGACACAGGAACGAAGAAGGACACATGCCGGCCAGCCTAAGTGTTCCAGAGCAGTAGCAAGCTACCATGGCTCAGCGGTAACACTAGGAGACATTTCCCGGTAAGAGAGGCTACTAAAGATAAACAACTAGATAGTCAGATCCCACACATACCAAGCATTTCAATCATACACACAATATGCTCGATATGTGCAAATACAACGAAGCATCACAACATGACTCTACGACACAAGTACTTTATTCAATAGGCTCCGAGGAGCGAGACATTACAAACATGGGTCTCATGACCCAACAATCAGAGCATACAAGTCAAAGCACAAGCGGAAGCTATCATGTCTGAGTACAGACATCTATAAATGAAAAAGGCTGAGAAGCCTGACTATCTATCAGATCCTGCCGAGGGCACAAGATCGTAGCTGAGGTATCAAGCTAAACGTCGAAGTCCAAGCGGAACTACTAGTGAGACTGAAGTCTCTCTGCAAAAAACATAAAATAGGCAAACGTGAGTACAAATGTACCCAGCAAGACTTACATCAGAACTATCTACCTATGCATCATTATCAACAAAGGGGATGGTGGGGGTTTAACTGCAGCAAGCCAGCTTTGACTCGGTGGCTATCCTGAACTACGACTGCAAGTAACTCTTTTGAGGTGGCGCACACGAGTCCACATATTCACCATATCAATACACCACTATGGATCCGCTCCCGTCTCCCTACAAGAACGCCATCCATAGCACTCACGCTTATCTTGCGTATTTTAGAGTATCCACTTTCACTTGTCTATGAACTGATATAAGCAACCCAGAAGTCCTTTTCCGCGGACACGGCTATTCGAATAGATGATGTTAACCCTGCAGGGGTGTACTTCTTCATACATGTTTCCACCACTTAGCGTCTGCACACGACATGTGCTCGGCAGACTTCAAGCGAAAGCCGACGTGGGTGTAGACCACGACCTACCTAAACACTCAAGTCTCTAGTCCAGGTTTATCGCCTATTCGGGTTCCATCCATGAGGAGATCCGGCCGGAGTTTCGCTCACAGCCCCAAATGATGTGAACAGGGTTCCCGAGATACCAAACGGGCATCCGGTACACCGTGCCATGTACCTACCGCATCACAGCCCACCCCTACGGTCAGCGCTGTCCACGGCCTCCAGTAAGCTACAAACACCAGAAACTACTTGCAACTCCTGGACAGAGGACTAGGTGAATAAGAAGTCGAGCGGGGTCATATTTCAGGGCCCAATGTATGGTAGTAGCTGAATCATGGATCACAGACACAGAACTCAGTTCCTAAGGACGGCTTCAATGAGACAACCCACCATGTACTCCTACATGGCCTCTCACCGACACCTTTTACCAAATCGTGTTCACACACTTAGCTCACACATAGTAGGACATGTTCACACACCTCTGATTCATCCCCGATGAATCAGACCTGACTCAACTCTAAGCAGTAGCAGGCATGACAAACAAGCAAGAATGAGTAGGCACAACAGGGCTCAAACAACTCCTACTCATGCTAGTGGGTTTCATCTATTTACTGTGGAATGACAGGTCATGCAGAGGATAAAGCGGTTCAGCTACCGCAGCAAGTAACAGTTGAATCGTTGTTGTCCTAATGCAGTAAAAGAGAGCAGGAGCGAGAGAGTGGGATTGTATCGGAATGAACAAGGGGGTTTTGCTTGCCTGGCACTTCTGAAGATAGCATTGAGTCTTCATCAGTGTCAACGATCGCATCATCGGTATCACGTCTATCAAGAGGGGACAAATACCGGCAACACAGAAAGGAACACAATCAATGCAATGCACAATATGATGCATGATCATGACATGGCAAAATGAATGTGTTTTGAGCTAATGCACCTAGCTATGATTTAAATGAGGTTGGTTTGAATACAAGATTCAAATTCAAACTCCATATGTGATTATTTAAATGCCATTTAATTGATTTGTGCTAAACAGCATTTATAAGTTGTTCTAACATGCATGAAAATGGTACAGATGGATTCCTTGAATTTTTCTGATAATTTTTCATATATAAATTATTTAATTTGGAGTTACGGTTGAATTTCTATGAATTTTAGAAGTTTATACAATTTTCTGGAATTTCCTGAATTATAAAAAATCCAGAAATGAATTTACTGCGTCAGCACTGCGTCACAGTGACGTCAGCAGGGTCAACTGGGCGCCCCAGGTCAAACCTAACGTGTGGGGGCCACACGTCAGTGACACAGGAGCTAATCCCGGTCAAACCCAGCGCTGACTGGGGTTTGACCAGGGGTGGGGCCCACTATCAGTGGCCTAGGGGGTTGGTTAGTGCGTCATTAGTGGCTAATGACAGCGCCACGTCACTGGCCACCGGAGTTCGACCGGCGGCGACCCGAAACGCGGCGGAAGTTCACCGGGGTTGCGCTATGGGCGGCGGCTGGACGCGCGAAGGGCACCAGAAGGTAGCCCGTGCCCGTGCGCATCTAGGAGGGCCAACGGGAGGTGCTGGGGTGGCCGGGGTTCGCCGGAACAGAGCTCGCAGCGGCGCCGGAGTTTGGTGAGTGCGGGGTTGGCGCTGTGGTGCACGGGAGGGCGAGTTAGGATATGCGTTAGGCTCCTGGTGGCTTCCTGAGTGCGGTGACACGCTCCGAAACGAGCTCAAGCGGCTGCAGTGACGGCGGTGACGAGGTCAGCGGCGGCCGGAGTTCGGCCGCGGCGGAGCTATGGCCTAGAGCTCGCAAACGCGAGGGGAGAGAGAGGGGTTCTGCACGGAGGCTCACTGCGGAGCTATAGGGAGGGTTAGTGGGCTCGGGGGCGCGCCGGAGTGGCTGAATTGACGGAGAAGATCCTCGGCGGCCGGTGATGGAAACGGCGATGGTGGCGGCGTTACAGGGCTTCCGGAGGGCCGTGGGTCGGTGGGGAGGAAGGAGGGGGTAGAGGCGGAGCCTTTGAGCACATCGGCGAGGCTAGGGGTGGCCGGTGGCCACGAGGGAGCTCGTCGGCGGCGGCGGGTGTGTTCGGTGGCTGCGCGCGAGAGAGCCAGAGGAGGAGAGGAGCTCGGGGAGAGAGTGAGAGGCCTGGGGGGGGGTGCGTGGCGTCGCGGACGGGGTCCAGGGCAACGAGAGGAAGCAGGAGGTGGCCAGGGGGAAGCAGGAGGTGGCCGAGGCAGTGTCGGCGCGCGCCACGCCTCGCCTCTGTTCGTCCTCCTGGCAGAGGAGGAAGAGGACAAGGGGGAGGAGGTGGGCTGGGCCGGCTGGGCCGGTCCTGTTGGGCCACCAGGTGGGCTTCACAGGTAAAATCCTTCTCTCTTTTATTTCTGTTCTGTTTTTCTTTTATTTAATTCTTTTGCCACTGTTTTGAATTAAAATAATAATTCAAACAATGCCAAAGCTCCTCTGAATATTTTATATTGCTAGATGGACTTTTCGAAAAGCTTATAAAATATTTCAGGGGGTATTTGAAATTATATTCTAATTATATGAATACAATTCAAATTCAAATAGCTAATGAATTAAATCCAAAGTCCCAAAAATAAATCCTTAAAAATGTTCAATATTTTGGTTGGGACCAGAACCCTTACCAAAAATTATCAAACATTTAAAAAGGCATTTTGGAGCAATGAATGAGATTTCTAGGGTTTTTGCCCCTCTTTTATTTAGGGTTTTGAGGCTTCCAATATTCCTCAATTCAAGTTTCAAAAATATAGACATGATGCACACATGAAGTTAGCCTAGAGCATTACCAGAAGCTAGGGATGTGACATCAGCAGCCTACACGTAGTAGTAGGCACCTCCAGTGCAGGAGTCGTCGTCGACGGTGACGTCTGTCTCCTGGGCTCGAATGTCTGGTTGTGGCATCCGAGAAGAATAGGAGAAAGGGGGAAAAGAGGGAACAAAGCAACCGTGAGTACTCATCCAAAGTAATCACAAGCAAGGATCTACAGTACATATGCATGGGTATATGTGTAAAGAGGCAATATCGGTGGACTGAACTGTAGAATGCCAGAATAGGAGGGGGATAGCTAGTCCTATCAAAGACTACGCTTCTGGCAGCCTCCATCTTGCAGCATGTAGAAGAGAGTAGATTGAAGTCCACCAGGTATCATCGCATAGCATAATCCTACCCGGCGATCCTCCCCTCGTCGCCCTGTGGAAAAGCGATCACCGAGTTGTCTCTGGAACTTGTCTGGGTGTGTTTTATTAAGTATCCGGTTCTAGTTATCATACGGTCAAGGTACAACTCTGGGCCGTCCTTTTACCGAGGGACTCGGCTATTCGAATAGATAAACTTCCCTGTAGGGGTGCACCACATAACCTAGCACGCTCGATCCCTTTGGCCGGACACACTTTCCTGGGTCATGCCCGGCCTCGGAAGATCAACACGTCGTCGCCCTACCTAGGCACAATAGAGAGGTCACCACGCCGGTCTAAATCCTATGCGTGCAGGGGTCTGGGCCCATCGCCCATTGCACACCTACACGTTGCGAACGCGGCCGGTGAGCAGACCTAGCAACCTCCATTACAAAGGAAGTTGAGTTAGGCGGTCCAACCCGGCGTGCGCCGCTCAGTCGCTGACGTCAAGAAGGCTTCGACTGATACCACGACGCCGAGTGCCCATAATTGTTCCCATGTAGTTGGTTAGTCCGTATAGGCCAGTGTCCAGACTCAGATCAAATACCAAGATCTCATTAAGCGTGTTGTTTTGAAGTAACCGCGGACACCGACCAGGGCCGGTCCCACCTCTCACCTAGGTGGTCTCAACCTGCCCTGTCGCTCCGCCACAAAGTAACAGTTGAGGGTCGTTGGGAACCCAAGCCCACCTCTACTGGGATGGAGCCACCTGTCCTTCCAGCCCCCACATCGGAATCACTTACGGGTACTCTACGAGCCGACCCGACTTTAATCACCATCAGTATAGTATGTATGTATGTATAGTATATACCCGTGATCACCTCCCGAGTGATCACGACCCGATAGTATAGCATGGCAGACTAACAAGAATGTAGGGCCATAGATGATAAACTAGCATCCTATACTAAGTATTTAGGATTGCAGGTAAGGTATCAACAGATGTAGCAACAATGACAGGCTATGCAAAAGAATAGGATTAATCAAAACAGTAACATGCTACACTACTCTAATGCAAGCAATAGCGGGAAGAATAGGCGATATCTGGTGATCAAGGGGGGGGGCTTGCCTGGTTGCTCTGGCAAGAAGGAGGGGGCGTTAACATCGTAGTCAATCGGGGCAGCGGCGGCGTCAGTCTCATAGTCTATCGGAGAAGAAGAGGGGGGATAAACAGTAAATACAGAGCAAACAAAGCATCACAAAATATAACAAGGCAATACACAATGCCAGGGGTGATCTAACATTGTAGTAGGTGATACCGGTGAAGGGGGAAACATCCGGGAAAGTATCCTCGGTGTTTCGCGTTTTCTGATAGATGAACCAAAGGTGAAATGTTGCATGTTTGCTATGCTAGGGACGTGTGGCGGACAAACGGGCTACGTATCCGGATTTGTCTCGTTGTTCTGAGCAACTTCCATGTATTAAACTTTTTATCCGAGCTATGGTTTATTTTATATTAATTTTTAAATATTTAAACAAAATTTAATTTATTATTATTAATTTAATTCGAAAATACATTTATGACATCAGTATGACATCAGTAGTAAACAGAGGTGTTAACTGGGTCGCTGATGTGTGGGTCCCGCATGCCATTGACTATTTAGTAATTAATAGTAGTTAATTAGGTTAATCTAATCATGATTTAATTAATTAATTTAGTTAATTAATTAATCAATTAGTATTTTTATTTAATATTCTTTTTTCTAATTCTTTTTTCT